>NW_027110658.1:170532-176733 GCF_000696795.3 Halyomorpha halys | reverse complement strand
ATTGGATTCGAGAGGAATTAGATGGTTTAGTGGAGCCCCATAGCTCAACTCCGTATGTCCAAATAGGCCTTATAATAGTCATGTAGATCAGTATTTTGTAATGGCTTGGAAGTTTGGACCGTTTGTCTAGTAAATGTTTTAATAGTCGGAATCGACGAGCAGTTTCCTGTCTTTTCCGTCTTGTATGAGGATTCCATGTCAGTCTGGGTAAATTTAAATTTCAAAGGTTGGTAAAGGTTTATAAACAATATTATTTACTTATGAACTTAACACTTTCTTGAGACTGGTTTATATTGTTTGAATAAATAAAAAAATGGATCCATTTTAGTCTCAAAACATTTTTTAATTCTTTATAAGTCCGACGTTTCGGCCAATTCGGCCATCCTCAAGGACAATCTTGATACAATTTTAGAACCAAATCATTTAAAAAGCTATTCTGCCCAGGTCATTTATATCAGTTCACAAATTACCCTAGTTAGTCAAATGTACACATTAAATTAAAATTTAAAAATCTTTATTAGTCAACCTTCTTTGTTTTGATCTTTGTAACATATTAAATAATATTTTATCGTTATGATACATTAATATTTTCCAGATAGTGGAGTGTAGTATACGTTGATGTGAATTCCAATAATCTGGTTCGATTCTGGCAAATGGTTGCCAATCGATGATCGGTTAGGAGACTTGCTGATAGACTACAAGAGACAATGGCTAACCCACACAAAGGACGGCATTTGTACTTACACACAAACACATACGGACAATTGAAGATAAACGGGAACTGTACAATGTCAATCCCAAGCTATAACCAGTACTCATCAGATACGGGATCAGTAAATAGTTATCTCTAGAGGATTTGACTGATAGGAAACAAACAAGAATTCTACATATGATACAAGGACCACAATAAATGTGATTACTTCTAAATATTTCTGTACTAATAAATAAAGTAATTTGATATATTACTATTCCAACTTTCAATCACTCTAATATAAAAAAAAAAAGAGTATTGAGTTGTTCTATTGATAAACAATTTTATTGTTCTCTTTTATGTAGGTCTCTTATTTTATTTATAAAGTAAATCAAAATATATTAAGGACTTAATTACACATTTATTTTTATTATTAGAAAAGTTTTTATTTTTTTTTATTATAACATTTGCATTACTATAATAATTTTTTCATATCAGAAGGTTTTTTTTTCTTCTATTAGGTATTTTTTTGAAAATTCTTTTTTTATTTATTTAATACCAGATATACCTGGTGGGCCTTTAAAGTAAGAGGTAAAATTTTTTTTTAACGATTGACATTGGGGGGAGGTTATCGTCTCATACTAAAGACACCCCTAACTATATACAATGTTATAAATTAAAAAAAATTAAGATAAAATAAATATATTAAAATAATAATTCTTAATAAAAGATAAAAGTAAAGTTAATAACAAAAACAATGAAATTTATGGATTTAACAAATTAAATAATTGGCTTCTAATGAAAAAAGAAAAGAGGATGAATTTAAGAAAAAGATGAAGAGAAAAAAAAAAAGAATTAAGATAAATTAAATTTTAGATTGACAATAACACAACTGATGAATATATAACTTATAACAGTCTTCGGGTTGTGGTTAGATTTCCCAGGTTGTAGGTCACTGCTCCTTTAACTGTAGTTAATTGGGAGTGTAACTTTGTAAAATGAACTCTATTTTCTCTGTAATTCCCGATGCAATTGGCTCTTGAAAATTTTTTTGGATGGTGGAAGAAACCTGAAACGTTAAAGAAAAATTATGTATGAAATCCAGGCATTAATAGGAAGGAATTTTTACAAAAGTACCTATCATGTTTTTTATTAATTTATTTATTTTGGAAACGCTAAACAACCAACATTAAAATCATGATCTGAATGTAACAAAAATGAAAATTAGAACATAAAGGAAAATCAGAACACTAAAACAATAATGTTGTTACTGCCTTGAGAGCTATGCTAAAAACAATTAACTAAGGTAATAGCTAAATTCTTTGAAAATTGTTAAAAATATTTTTTTAAAGAGAGAGCAGAAATGTATAGGTCATTTTCAAAGAAGTCAGTCTGCATTACTTTGCGACTGCACTATCACTACAGTAAATGTTATCATTACGTCTGCTGTCATACAGTTCGGACTGTAGCAATTACTGTAACAGTTGCTGCAATGACTGAAAAATATAAATTCCATTATTAAAACCATTCTTCTAAGTGTGGAAATTTAATTTCTTGCCAACTTATAGAGTTTAGAAGATATAAATTTAGATTATTAATATAAATATTAATTATTCAAGATTATCTTAATATTAATCAAATAAGTTAGCTCATTATTTGATAGAAAATAAAATTAGGATTGTAGACCCGAAAATGACTTTCAGTCTTGAAACATAAAAGAAAAAAAAATTATGGTTTCTAGGAAAGTCGATGAAGAAAGCGAAGATTGCATGCAAGGAAGAAAAACTCGTATATCATAGAAAATTATGGACGAATGAAAGTAGAAAGTAGAATTTGATTTGAATCTATTAGTCAAACCCATTTTTTAAGGCGTCTTGTGACAGCATATTTAGGTTGCATTTGTCTGTTAATTAAGTCACTAATATAAACATTTTGAAAACGATTTCATCTGCATCCTTAATAATTATTAATTAGTTTAATTATATATTTCAATATATATTAGTTCGTTTAATTATATATTTATAATATTAGTAGAAAAAAATTGGATGAATGATCTTTACTATTTTAGCCCATTGTTATTCTGAATTAATAAAATATTTTATTTCATTCGATAAATTATATTAGCTTTATAGTCGTTCAATAAAGAAAACTTGATTAATAAACACTTTTAGTAAACTTCCCCTTAGTTTATTTCCTTTTATAGGTTATTGAAAGTAAAAACCGATACTGTCACTACGCATATGAAAAACAAGAAAATATTACATATAAATTTATTTAATTAGTTAGATATTTATTTTTCTAAATTAATTTATTTTCAAAAAGTATATTATATATAGCTGTATTACTAGACTTGTTTTCAAAGCTAGGAAAATATTAAATTCAGTTTTGCTTTGTACTACCATCAGGCGGCCTGCAAAGTCCCTGCAAAGTGGGCCGAAACATTAGTTAACAATAAATAGTTTTCTTTTACTATGTTGATACCTTTGTTGACCGCCACCCGGACTATCTTCTTCCAATATGAAAATATTTCTTCTTTACTTTTTTTTCTTTTATTTATTTATGAAATTTACAACTGTATTACATAAATATACTACTGGTAAATATGATAAAATTTATATTATAATGGCATGTCTTATGTAGATAATCTACCTATTGGTATAACCCCAATTGCATTTCTAGAATAGGTCTTGTGGCCATCTTTTGTTCAGACGCCTAGCTTACTTATTATGTATTGAAGAGGAAGCAAGGCTAGAAAAGAGTAGGGAGTGATTAGGGAGTTTATCATAGAAGGATTGATATCTGGTTCTGACCAAATAAGCAACATTTGGAACATAGTGTTCCTTATAGATGATTTTATTTGAGACAAAGTAAGAAACATTAAATATTTTAGATGAGGATTTGGATAGTAAGGATTAGATAACAAAATAATAAGTAAAAATAATTGCTAAAACCTAGTGAGAATAACGCAAGTTAGCGACTGATAAGAGTAAATCATGGGTGCACAATTACCCAAATTATTATCCAATTATCCAAATCATTACCCAAATTTCATAAATCTAATCTTTAAATTATTAGTTCCATCGATTAATTAACTTTTTTTAAAATTATTGAAAAGTAAACCGTAGGATTTACGCTTTGTACAGAATCGTATTTTACAGTCAATTTCCCTCGTGATGAGGGTAAGCGGGTTGTTTAATCGAGTTTCTTGAACATTCGTAGGAGTTAGAATTTCAGCCAAGCCTTTGCGGCAATTCAATGATTCGTTGAGAAATGTGATTTGTCACCTTCTGAGACAAGTTCCAAATTTGTCAAGTCGCTCTTGTTGTAAGTAGTTAGCTGTGGGAGAACGTCGTAAAATCACTACCTGCAACGTTGTCATTTTTATATGAAACCTAGTGAAACAATCAGAGCCAACTTGAGTTATTCTTACCCGATTCCGTGAGTCAACCTTGCTAGTTCCAAAAAAAATAAGACCACAACTTGAAAATAATTTTTGAAATTTTAACTCCTCAGATATTTTAACCTCTAAATGAAATTTTAACCTCTACTTCTCATTAAAATCGATTTAGAACTACAGCAGAACCAAGTCCTTGCAGGAAGGCGAAAATCCGGGATGGTAAGTAGGACCAGTAACTAAGGAATTCTATATTATTATATTTATTAAACATATATTAAGTATTTAAAATTAAAAGGTATTAAATGTAAAAATTGGCTTTAAAGGATGTTAAATTACGTAATTGAAATTAAGAATTCCAATAAAAATTTTTTTTGTTAAAAAAACTTTATTTAATAGATAGATATTACAATCTGCCACACTATTGTGGGCAATAGGTAATAGTGATGAATGATCACATTCATACTAAAATAAAATAATTTAAGAATGAAAATAAATAAATAAAGGAAAGAAATTAAGAAAAACAAGTACATAAAAATGAATAAAATCTCTCTTATAATAAATACAAACAGAATGATTAAGAAAATGAACATAATCAAACTATGAAATAAATAAATATATATGAAATGTGTATGAAATAAATAAACAAAATAAAATAATATGATCTGTAGTCACATTTACACTCTTATATACAATATTTACACAACCGACCTGAGGATCCCTGAGCCCACTCTATCCCCCACGTGTGAGGGGTAGAGCAGAGCTCAAAAGATCCCAGCGCATCCCTCTCGCCGCATCACTGGTAATGAGCCAGTGGAGGCTGAGTAAGTGCGCTAAAGCCGCAAACACT
The DNA here is from genome assembly GCF_000696795.3 of Halyomorpha halys. NCBI lineage: Eukaryota > Metazoa > Arthropoda > Insecta > Hemiptera > Pentatomidae > Halyomorpha > Halyomorpha halys. The sequence goes on along the minus strand of NW_027110658.1, from coordinate 171,798 downwards.
CAACTTGAGTGGAGAATCTGCCCATTGCCAGAAAACCTATAAAAATTATATAATTTAGTATTTGTGTTAGTTTATCCTGAACCAAAATTAAAATTAAAAAGGAAAAATGTTCCAAGTTTCAAATATGACGGAGAATTTTTAAATTTTCTTGTATAACATCTTCCTTTCCAAGATGCCGGTGCAGCTCGCAAAGTCATTCACTTTAGTCTCATAGGAGACTCGATTCATTCCTCTGAAAGTTGAAGTCAGATCACCAAAACTATAAATCACGGATTTATAAGATCAATCCTCTAAGGCTTTGATAAGGAAAAAATATTTTGAGTTACATACAAAACAAAGCCCACGGTATGTGTAATACTTTTTTTTATGTACCTCGACGTTCAGGCCCAAGTTGAAGGGTTTTATCAGAACTTAGCGAAAGCAAATATACCATAAATTTTATATTCCACAAAATTATACTTTATGGGTTTAACTTACTCCTACAGACCTATGTGGTCCTGCCCAATAAGCCTTCACCAGATGACTATCTCTTGTGCGGTTGCTCGCCAGTTGTGGGTATTCTCTGGGGTCTGACTGAGAGGTATGACTCTGATGATGACTCTGACTGAGTCTGATGATGGTATGACTCTTAACTCATTGTGGTTCCCAAAACATTTCTTTCCCCAAAATGTACGCTTCCTATTCATTTCTGACATACGGTAGGAGAGGGGGTTATTAATAGGGTACCACCCTATTCTAACCATGGTGGGTGGTGTCATTTCATGGGATCGCCGCAGTAATAAAGGTCGACCACCTAGGCCGGATTCGAACCTGCCCCGCTGCAGTTCCAATGTTGTTAAGGCCTACGCCTTAACTTCCACGGCTACTAGTGGTCCACTCTTTCAGCTCGCACCAAAACACCAGCAAAGATAATTTATTAAATAGTTCTAACAATAAATCCTTACAAATATATGTGTTTCTGGACCTATCCTATTGCTTATAAATTAATTGGTCCAAACTAGGAATCGGCATAGCTCAAATGCGAAGAATTGTACGAAACTTGAATTTCGGATATAGGGAGGAACAAAAACGTTTTTGCTATTACCGTCTTATTTTACATAATCGATTTTTGTATTTTCTTTTTTACTGTTTTCTTGAATATTGCTCTAGCGATGTTGATTAAATTTACAATTTGGACATATGGAATTGAGCTCTGGGGCTCCACCAAACCATCAAATTCTTCCCGCATCCAATCGTTACAATCCAAAATCCTACGTAAAATCCTTG
>NW_027110658.1:146787-163907 GCF_000696795.3 Halyomorpha halys | reverse complement strand
AAAAATACAAATAATAAAGACAATAGATATTAGTGAAATGATAAGAGAAACAGTCTGAAATCAAAAGAAGTGTGGGGGAGGGGGTTGGGGTGCATCAGTAGATGGAGCTATGAGGTGATGTTAATAGGGTTTTTGGGACCTTATAAATTTATATTATAATCTATTCTGTTCTCGAAGGGGTAATCACTTGTGATGAAAAGTGAGTGGTACATAACAACAGGTGTTGGTCAATAGTTAAATATCGACGAAAGACCGAAACACTTGCACCAAATTTCTATCCAAAAAAATTATTGGTTTCTAGTGATCAATAGTAGTTATAATTCATTTCTCCTTTTACCCAGTGGTAAAACCATCACATGCACGTCGTACTGCAGTGACATTGACATAATGCATCAAAAAAACTACCATCATCGATTAATCGAAAGGAACCTTTACTCATTCATCATAACGCCAGACTAACGAGCTCTGAAAGGTCCTTCCATACCCACCTTATTCACCAGATTACCATCTGTTTAGAAATTTGGACAACTTTCTTAAAGGAAACATTTTCAAAAATTATTCTCAGGTCAAAAACGCATTTTCTTCACAAAACTATGAATTCTTCAGTTCTGGAATTGAAAAGTTGATAACGCGTTTGGGAAAATGTATAGGAAACATGGGTAAATATTTTTATTTCATAAAGTTGTTTTAAAAAAAAAAAAAATTTGCTGCAAAAACATAGGAGGATACACAAGGCAAATGAGAAAGGAATTAAAGAGACTTAAAATTTCAGACACCGACTGTCGAGATAGAAATACGTATAGGAAAACATTGAAAAATCTCACCAATATTGGAAGAGGAAAAAAAGGGGTAAGTGGTTAGAAGAAAGAAAAGAAAGGCAGTCGAGGATCATGAAAATGCGATGGGAAGAAATAAAATCAAGACTCCCAAAGAAGCCTACCATTGATATTCACGTGGTCCTTAGTGGCCGACATGACCCAATATTTTTAAAATGCTAGGGCCCATTTTAAAAATAAAATAGTTTAATTAATTATAATTAAATTATTTTCATACTATTTTGAGCTAGCTTTATGACGGCCAACCAGGCCATACAATATTAATTTCTTTTCTTTTTTTAAATATTGCTTTATTGTAGTTATTTATTATTTCACCATTGTTAAGTTGTTGAGAATTGAAATCAATTAATAAAAATGTTTATTGAAAGATAACAATGGATAATTTTTTTTTATCGACTATCACCGGTACTTATACTATAGGACGTAATGACTGTGATGGTGTGGATGAAAAAAAAAAAAGAGGAAACTCCTTGATGTCACGCATTCAGGCTTTTTTGATTTTTTTTTTTTTGGGGGGGGGGCTTTTGTGGTTTGGGGATTAGACAATTGGCTGTCGATAATTGCCTAGAGTGAGAATGCTAAGCAGGGAATATTTAAGACCCAGTTGGCTCTTCTCCAGACTATTGGCTAGATATTTACGAGCCAGCTTGTACTAGCAGTCACAAGCTTGATTAGAAAGATCATTTCACTTTTCTTTTGCACAGTAAACGCAAGTCAATATTGTTTCCTACCTTCCTACCTTTTTTTTATTTCATCGTATGTTTAACCGATTCTAAATTAATCTTTATACTTGCATAATTAATAAAGTCCGTTCGAAGCATAAGAGTGCACAAACAGAAACAACTGTGTTATTAGATATTTAAGCCGTAAAAAACATTAATTTTTCATTCGGAGCTCTATATAGTAAAAATTACCAGCAACGCTAAAAAATTTACAAGAACATTATTTAAAGGAAAGTAAATTTTATGAAATGTGAGCCCTTATAGAGCTATTTACATCCGATAGTTCTCGAGATATAGCTTTTCAAAAAGCAACATTTCTTAAAAATCTACTGAAAGATTAGTAGTTAGTTAATATATGTTGGGAAATCTATATCTCAGGAACTATGTGACGTATAGATGTCTATTAGCCCTCAAATTAAAGCTAGTTTAATGTACTATAGAGTAATTTATTACCTCTACCTTCGTAGGAATAGTAGTTTTAATGATATTTCTTAAAATAAATTGATTTTTAGTAGTTCAGACAATAAGTTTGAGTTTTGAAAAACTTTATTTCAAAAACCATAGGACGTATAGATTAAAACTAGCTAAATTTACTATAAAATAGTTCATAACGTTTATCTTTGTAGGAGTAGTAGTTTTTGATATTTGACAAAATAAATTCACAAACTGTTAAGTTCTCGTTGTTCGTATAAAATATTTGATTTTTGAAAAAATATATCTCTAGATCCATGAGACGCACATATGTCTACCAGTACTCAAAATAAAGGGAATTTAAATTACTATAAAGTAGTTTTAGACACTTATCTTCGTAAGGATAGTAGTTTTTATGATTTTCGCATATGAATATAAATGTGGCAAATGAAAATTTGTCTGAACAACTATAAATCAATTTATTTTAGCAAATATCATGAAAACTACTACTCCTACGACGACAAAAGTATTAAACTACTTTATAGCCCATTAAACTAGCTTTAATTTGACGTAAATGGTTTTTGAGATATAGATTTTTCAAAAAAAATTCACTAACTACTAATCTTTCAATACGTACTGTACAATATTTATATGAAATAATGCTTTTTAAAAAACTATATCTCGAGAACTATTGAACGTAAATAGCTCTATTTGGGCTTACAGTTTAGCAAATTTACTCTACTTTAAATGATGTTCTCTTAGATTTTCTATTGTTGTTGGCAGTTTTAAAGATATAGAGCTCCGTATGAAAAATTAATTATTTTTAACGTTTTTAAAAATCCGCCATTTTTAATTCCCCCTACATATACTTGGCAGACTCATCAATTTTGACTGATAATTATACATAGTTTTCATTAAAGTAATAAAAAATTGGGGGAAATAAAATTTTTTCTCCTCTTGGGCTCTTGTACTATAAGCTTTATATATTCTTTTATATAACTGTTTATTCTTATATTCCTGCTATTTCTAACAATGTTTGTATCTTGTCTAATTCAGGCCTAATGACGCTTTGCAACGTGAGGCGAAACGTTGGTGTGTAATTAATAGCGTTTAGGCTATTTCGAGCAGCCTTTTTTGACCGCTAACGTGGACTATCTTCCTTCATTAATAACATAAGGTTAACTAATAGTCCTCCAAATTTCATGCTCGTTAACTTAAAGAGAAATGAAAGGTCATGAAGCCGGCAGCTCTTGTGCGGTCAAGTGTCCTCTACCACAAAGTCATTACCCTAATCTTTTATCTTAGTGTCCAGAATACTAATGTCTGGTAATTAGTGTGATTTTTATGTTCAAATTCAACACTGGAGATGAGACTATATGGCATAATGCTAGAGGATACTTCAATGAATTTATTGTCTTCCCCCTCTCGGCTAGAAGTGGAAAATGTTTATTGTAGGAAGATAGTCTGGGTGGCGGTCAGTAATCAAAATAGTAAAAAGAAAACTATTTATTGTTAACCAATGTTTCGCCCTACTTTGCAGGGCTTCGTCATGGCTAAATGAAAAACGAGATACAAACATTTTAAGAGTTGACAAAACATTAAAATAAATATACAGAGAAAATACAATTTTTTTTTTTTTAATTTGTTTCGTTTATAAAATATATAAAATAAATAATTTAAGGAAGAATACATATAGGAGGACTAGAAACTAGTTACTAATAGATACAGCCAATTGCGATAGAATTCTAAATACGGAACTAGAGTAATAAATTGTAGACAAAATTTCGTTATAAATATGGCTAAGAGGTAGGTGTAAAAAAGTAAACAGAAAGTGAAATAAATATGGTAAAGGTGAAGTATAAAAGCAAGCAAAAGGAAACATTAAGAAACATAATAAAAATAACAAATAAACATTGATGGAAGTACCTGTCAGATTGAAACAGAGATGGCAACTGCCTGATTTTTTATAATGTACAGCTTGGTAAAAAGACAGAATCATCAAATCTCTTCTCTAATATTAGAATAGGCAAATATATGAGATAAATGTAGAAGTACATGTATAAGATATTACATACACTATATAGAGAGAGACAATTCTATATAAATACATTGCTCAAAAAATAAAATAAATTTTTATTAAATAAAAATATGATTCTCACAAAAATCTTTATATACCATCTGAAAAATGGGAAGAATAGTGGTATACTAAACTAAGAGAAAATTAGAATAACATGGATAAAAATAGTAAGTAGTAAAACTATGAGAAGTAATATTAATAATGAGTAGTCGACAATAACTAAAATAATAATGGGAAAATCAGCACAGGACTCCGATACGTAACATTCAGCACATAGAATATACTCGTACATCTACCAATAATTCTAAAAATTATTTATCACACTAAACACGCAACTAACTACGTATTTATTTTGGTTCTAAAACTCATCCTAATAAGCCAAATAATTTTGTTATGTAATGAATTAGGTTTTTTTTACCTTTTACTCCCTAAACTGTGCATCTTAGCGAAAATGATATATAAGAAATTAAACAGCATTACATTTCGCGTCGAATGTGTACCATGAAACATTAATTTGGTAAAGTATTATGTCCTAAACCAAAATCAATTTTTTTAAATGTTGCCCATTGAGGTATGGTACTATACACAACGGGTTAGAAATTTAGGTCTTTCTTTCGGTTTTTCACCTATAAATCTTAAACGATAGGTTCTAGTGAAGGAGTTATAATTTAAAAAAGTAAAGAACATTAAATTATGCGTCGAACTTGATAATTTGACCAATAGATATGTTTGTAAACCACTTACCATGGTTGTTCCTTGTGCTCAAATAGCAGGTCCCTTGAAGTCCATATACAACCAGAACAAGTGGTTTACGACCATACCACTTGAGCACATTATGGTACTCATTCAACGCATAATTTAATGTTCTTTAATTCGTTTCATAATGAGACAAGGAGACAAGAACTCTCTCCAATGTTCAACTTGTCCTGGAAAAAGTGATTAGAAGAGCATCAGTCAAAAATTGTGCAAGTTGGGATAAAATATAAAATTCTAACGTTAGCAGACGACATTGCGGTCCTAAGAAGTAAACGAAATGACATGGATAGACTCCCAAAGACTCTAATAAGAGAAACAGAGGAAATTGCCATTCAAGTAAGTGAAGATACAACTTATAGTAAAGAAATATATAATTTTAAGCCAGAAAGTCTACCCTAGCGACATGGTCAGGGTGAGTGGCAAATCGTTTCCAAAAGTAGACAGTTTCAAATACCTTGGCTCCACACTAACCTTAATAGATGATCAACGGATCAAAAATACTGAAATCCCAAAAAATCTCTACAAATCTGAAGCTAAGGGAATACAATGCCATGATAAATTGAATTAATATACGCCTGCGATACCTGGGCTCTAACAGGTGTACTAGAAAGCAGAATCGAGAGATTTAAACGGAATGGTCTTAATACAGTTGCAACCTGGGACACCTTAATGCTTGGAGAAGAACTAACAGCGAACTGCTTGCAGAGACTGGTATGATATGATGGCAAGGAGGTTAAGATAAGGGGGAATATGGCTCTAAGCAATACACAAGTACGCCTCTACCCAACAATGCTAGTATTGTTGGCAAGAGACCACCTGGAAGACCAAAAACCAGATGAATGGACCGAATCGACAAAGATGTGGAGCCGTATACTGGAAAGCATTAGGCCAAGGGCTGCCAAAGATCTACAAGGTCTCTAGAGCAAACCGTAAAAAAAACTTATATTTTACATTAACTCCTAATCACACAAATCACTAATCACTAATTACTATTAAGTAAGCAATATTATACTGTTATATAGTGGGAGGGCGACGGTCTACCAACTCAAAGGTTGTGAGTTCGAGTCTCCAGCCTTACTGGGATTTTTTCAAGCATATCATTATGTAATATTCACTAACAGCTTCCGTCCAGGCTTTTGGGAGGCCCGTTAGCCAATGGGTGACACTCACAAAAATAGGCGTGGGAGTGACTAACCCACCCTACGAAAAAACACGTCAAGAAACGCGCGATGGATTTCCGTAGTACATCGCACACGGCCTTGGACCTCCACGGTCTGTCGTACCTATATAAAAAAAAATTATTATTTTTAGCAAAACCTAAATCAAGTACATACTATTGAAACTTCAATATTTTCTTATTTTCATTTAAATTATGACATTTTTAAAACTAGTCAATGATTAATTACTATTAATAACAATTACAAAGATCTGCCAGGTCTGTAGAGCCAACCGAAAACAAAAATTGTTTTACACTAGGATCGACCGTTTAGGATTTATAGACTAAATTCTATAAGGAATTAAAATTTCTTATTCATTACTTTATTCGATTAATTTATTTTAGTTAATTAGTAAGAGATTTAGAACCAATGCGTAAGCGTGATATAAACTAATCTTTAAAATTATTTTCAGAAGTATGTTCTTTGGACTGTTTTAAGCATATGGCTCCTGTACTACTGAGAGGTCGAAATCCTAGTTCATCTTTAAAATATTCTGAAATAAGCTTTTTTGTGAATAGTTGTTCATGCATCTTATATGTCATTTTCTTCTTCGAGATTATCATCGCTTCCACTGTTTGATAAATGACAGCCTCAAGTTGCCTTGTGAAGGAATATTAAAGGAGGTATTTTAAACACCAGGGGCCCTTAAGATTGATGAGATTTGTTCCCTCAATATTATGGTATCCTTTCAGCGCATAACATTATCATGATAAAGGGTCATACTATCTACTCTCTTTTAATCATTAAAATAGTGTGATCTCATTTAATGTTCCAACCATTTAAAAAAAAAAAAAAAAAGTTTGTTGAACTAATAAAAAAATGAACATTTATTACAGAGAGGATTATATTTTAACCGGCTAAAATCAGTGGCCTTGAAATTGAAAATACATGTTTTATAGTTATACATAGTTAATTTTCAGTTGTTTTGTTTAATTACTTGAATAGAAAACGTAGATTAAAAATAAGCTGTCATGTACATTACAATAATTTTATTATTTTATCAAATACATCACAATATCAATAATATGATATAATATAATATAATATTATAATATAATAATGATGTAAAAATGTAACACACTTATGATGGGGCCCAGATCTTTATTCATTTAATGATATAAAATTTATTTTTTTCTATTTATTTATTGGAATTTACAATTGTATTTATCAATCCTTCCATTAAAAACTCCCTAACCACTCAAACCCATTAGTTTCTAATCTTTCTTTCTCTTTTATTCCGGACAATCCTCCGAGGCGTCTGAAAAGAAGATGGCCTCGATACCTTATATTGTAAAAATGCTTTTAGAGTGCTACCAATGGGTAGTTTCTCTACATGCTTATACCATACCATTATGATTTCTTCAAATTTACTTGATGTATTTATGTACAGTTGTAAATATCAATAAATAAATTTTTTTTAAAAATTGTATTTACATAAAAACACATTAAGTAAATAGGATGTCACATAAAAATTGAGTGATATAGGCATGTAGATTAACTACCCATTGGTAGCACTCTAATCATATTTTTACACTAGAAGGTCTCGAGGTCATCTTCTTTCCCGAAGCCTCGGATGATTATCAGGAATAGAAGAAGAAGCAAGGTTAGAAACTAGAGGGTTTTGATGGTTTGGGAGCTTATAGCGGAAGGATTGATATCTGGTTCGGGCTAGATCGGTTACAAATAGAACAAAAGGTCTTTATAGATTTTATTTGTGACAAAGTAGGGAGACATTGAGGATTTTGGATTGTAAGGATTGGATACGAGAGGAATCCTAAGGTTTAGTGAAGCCACAAAGCTCAACTCTGTATGTCCAGATAGGCATTATAATTGTCATCTAAATCATTCCGTTGTAATGAATTGGAAGATTAGTTGTAATAGTCGACATTATTAAGCAACATTATTAAAGTATACTGTAGGGCAGTCAGTAGGTTTACGACGTAGGGTGGTGATTTAATAAGATTTGTTGGAATTTATTTTGATACTCCAATTACGGCACCATTCTTCGAGGGTTGCGATATGGGATTGGAGAGTTTGAGATACAATTAATGGGTTATTATTAACTGCGAGCACACATGTGTCATCAGCGAAAGCTATGAAGATAGTAATAGGATTGGTTGGATGTCAACTGTATAGACTTTTTAGAGGATGGGACCGAGGATACTACCCTGAGGAACGCCAGCGAACTGAGAGAAGAGGGATGAATAGGAACCATTGCGGTTTACTTTGAATAATCTGTCAGTGAGAAAGGAAAGGATAATGAAAAACTATGTTGGAGGTATGAATTTATGGAGGTTATAAAGCAATATAAAATATTTAAGTATAATATTTTTAAAAAAGGTGAAATAGTTAATAAAAAACATAATATATTTACTAACGGTTTTTAATATATCAAAAAAAAATATTTTATAAAATTTACGACCAATTTATATTAAAAATAACTTTTTACGCATAAAATTAGTATTCATTTTTTTAAATGATAAAAATTAAACTTTTTTCGAATTTCTCGAAACAAAGAGGAGAAACAAAAATTTTAATTCTATGAAAACGTCAATGGAAATAGTTCATGACAATTACACACTACGGAAACTTAGTTCTCTACACTACACGCCATAAAGATGCTACAAAAAAAAACTCCGTATTTGGGGAAATTAGTTAAACCAATCACCTATTTTTTCCTTATATCTCCTCCACTAAATCTGTACTCACTCATATTCTCTTTCCGACCTAAAATTTACTTATAAAATGATAATTGCAAATTTTGAGAGGGACACGCTTTATCCCTTTAGAATTTATACTTCCATGCTAAAGTTCGCCGTGCATATTTACCATGATAATCTGGTTATGATTTAGGTTGGCAATTATGTCAGATTTTAGAGGATTATGGTACAGGTGTTTAGTGGTTGGCTTTTGGCACCACAAACTCGTATAGCAGGTAGTGGTATTACTGAAACCCATTAACCTTTTCAACATTAACAACGTAATTTGGTTTTCACCTGGTTAGGGACTTTTATTTAAATTACTTAAATTTAGATAGTTTGTGTCCACAATACTAAAATTGTATTGTAAACAACTTAATTTTCATTGTTGGTTTTTCTAGTGGTATGCATCTTTAATTAATACATATATCACTCAATATAATTGAGGGTAATAATATGGAACACTCTAGACCCACGAATTTTTATTATAAAACTATTATTTTTTTTTCGGTTGGCTCTATAGACCTTGTAGATCTTGGCCGCCTGTCTTGAGCTCTTCTCTCTAGTATGCTGCATGCAGCTCTTTATTTATAATTGATTTATTTATTTATATATTTAAAAACTATTTTGCAATAAATGTTTTTATAAAAGTTTTACATTATGTTTAATATTTTCGGCCCTAATTCATTGGTTTTTCTCAAGCTACACACCTATTCACCCCATCCACACTATTAAAACATTGTTTTATGTATACACTTGTAACTTATTATATATTTTTTTTATTTAAAAGTAACATATGTTGCTGTCTAAGTAGATTTAAAAAGTAAAAATCTCCTCCTCAACAGTAAATATTGCACAAATAACGCAAAGGTGAGGAGAAATAACACTCACGGTTTCAACTGAAAGACTGCCTTTATTTCTCAACCAATCCTCCATATTGTACAATTTTTACATGTAGGAGATGAAATTAAGCCTCACTCTGTCAGGCTTAACTCCTCCCGCCATTTTACGAACAGGACTCATAATCATTAATATTTACATATATACAAAAGAAAAAGAAAAGTTTATGCAAAAATGTACCAGAAGATAAATGACTTTTTGCAAACTAAGTTTAACAAAGCAGAAATGATTTGAATAAAATACAATACACATATCTACGACCAAAAGAGAAAAAAAGAAGAAAAAACCGTGCCCGTGTAGGCCTCGGCGCTTGGCGCCGAGGCGACATGTTTCCGTGACAACGTATACTCTATGCTAATATTACATAAATATAAATTAAAATCAATCCAATGTTATATATTTGAAATAATAAACCAGTTCACATATTGAATTCAGATATTTATTTTTGCTTGGTTATACAAAATATTTATACAGTTATACTTAATTCTAAGACTTTATTTCCAATATTCTATTCATAATCGGACGATGGTAGTTTAATTAATTCCAATGAATTTTATTATTATCACCATATTCTTAATTTCATGCATAATTTAAAGATCATCTCAGGCTTCCTTCCCCCACCACTACCTTCTCCGTTACGCTACACTTTTGCCTGCATGACTCTCAGCATCTATAATCCTCTTACCCCCACCACCTCACTCTTACCCATCCCCACCACTACCTTCTCCGTTACGGGACACTTTTGCCTGCATGACTCTCAGCATCTATAATCCTCTTACCCCCACTACTACACTACTAATTACCTCCCCCACAATCTACTTCCGTTACGGAACACTTTTTCTAACATGGCATCCCGCAAAATGATTTATAAGACGTTGTCACGTCAAAAATAAAAGTTTATATAAGTAAAATGTTTAAATGGTTACTATAGTTATCCAATAATGTTTTGTATTAAATGTAAACAAAACAATCTACTTCCGTTACGGGACACTTTTTCTAACATTGCATCCCGCAAAATGATTTATAAGACGTTGTCACGTCAAAAAAACAATCAGCATTCTGCGTAAACTAAAACAACACTAAGAGTTAATGAAAAAAACATTGTTAAATGACTCACTAATATGGAAGGACCCACACTGTATACACCTATCGACACGGAGGTAAAGACACTCTAATCGGTCTCCAGCGTAGGAACCTTTAATTGTTCCAGGTGAACTGACCTACACTTTTTATAAGATATTTCAGGCTTTCTATGGTGTCAACATTATGTTCCCTAATGATAATCACCCTGAATGGACCTTCGTACCTCAGCAGGTCTTTTCTTCGATTGGTTCCCTCTCGTCGATACACCTCAGTGGTTGTATGACGTTACCATTAGTTCCTTCGCCTTATCCGGCTCTAATCCCTTCTTCAACTGGTACAACCGCAGGTGATCGCTGGTACTGTGGAGCCGTTCGTTTCCCCTCGGTTCTCCAGGTGTACCGAGGTGTTGAAGTTCCACAGTACCTCCTAAGCTTTCATCTCTTATCTTTCGCTGTCAAACGAGATTTTGTCCAGAATGCCGTAAAACTGGAATCGCCTACGTAGGGCTCTTAATAACGCTTCTGCTGATCTCTCTTTCACTGGATACGGATTGTGTAACGTATAAGCATCCGATCTACGCCAATTTGTTCTTAGCGTCAGAGAAGCTGAGTCTTATCCCAAATTACTTACTACGTGTGGAGCACCAATGCGAATTACTGTGGGAGAGAAGAAGGGGGGGGGAGCTTATAAGGTTAATATCTACCCTCGTTATAACGCCACACTATATGACATATAAAAATCATATTAAATATTATACATCGATATATTTTTTATTATGTATAATATACAGATGTAAGTAAATTCATTTAAATTAAGATAAGAAATTTGTATTTTATTTTATTTTTTATGATTGTTTTATTATACTTTATCAAATATGTTTTGAAAAATTGATTAATGTTAATATGTCCTTTAGTTTGTTCTGTTACATTACTTTTCAACTGATTTTTATTATTATTATTGTTGTTTCAGGGATCTCCTAAGTAACAACATAACAGAGCTAACAGAGTCTTCATTTTCCGACTTCCTTTTGCTCGAAGATCTGTAAGTAAAAATAAATTATTCATATCAAACTAAACTAATGTCTGATCAGCAGGATCATTCTTTTAATTCCAACAAAATACTAATACAAATTTTTTATCATCACTAGCAAGATAAAATTGTCTTTCTCTCTTCACCTTCAAGCTCATTGGTAAATTTATTGATGTTTAATGTTAATTGGTGTAAAGCAGTTATACTAAACAAAAAATATTAGAGTATACATTGAAGAAAAAGCCGAAATTTTACTCTATGTTGAAATCAATATATTAATCAAAAAGTAGAACAATGTTTATGGGTACGTAGAAAGACTAAGCACCATTATGAACACCTGGAATTTAACAGCTGGTACAAGGCTGTTAATATCGAAAAAAGGAACCACTAAATGTATAAAAGACTAAAATAAAACAAAAAATTGTTTCTTGAATATTATTTGAAAAAAAGAAAAGTTATGTTTATTTTTCCAAACTTAATATATATGTTCTCTTAAAATAAAATTTGAGTAAAGTAATTAAAAATATATCAAAAAAGAAATTTTTCATCAATCAAATCATATAAAATTAATCAAAATTGTATATATAAATTTTTTTAATTGATTTGAAATTATTTTTTATATAATTGATAATTGCCTCATTGAAAATATAAAATTTAAAATGTCTCAGTTTAAATTAACCTTATGGTTCTATTCTTTATCAGAATCTATTTAAATATACTCCTTACCGATAGGAATTCCGAAGTTAGCTGTGCTGGAGAAGAAATGGAGGAGCCTTAAAAAAATCGATTATACCACCAAAAGAATCCTCACATTCCGTAACCAAAGCATATGAAATTTTAATACGAATTATTACGAAATTCTGAAAAATCTAAAAAATGAAGGATGGTCCATGTCAGCTGATGAATGTTGTAGACTCAAGTTACTAAAACTAATTGAAATTATTCAAAATGTTTACTTGTTATTATTATTACTATTATACTTCGTTCTAAAAAGTATTTGTTTAAAATGATTCTTGTTAGTTCAATTATAGTAATGAACTAAATTTATGCTGAGGATTCCATAGTATCAAGATAAATAAATTTATTTTTAATTTCCATAAAAAAAAAAATTAATGAATCTTCTATGCAGATACCTGTTAGTCCGTGTCCAGACTGGACAAGGTTAGCATGACCGGTCGATGGCGATGGTCGCTTAGCCGCTTAATATAATTGAGTGTTGTTATCAAACTTTAAATGTTCAATTAAGATACAACTGTATTCGCTCTTTGATTTTGTCTTAGCCCGACCAGATGAAGATCAAACATGGGAAATATCGTTGAGTAAACATTCGATGCTCTATAGGACTCTCAACTAAATTAAGGGACTAAGAAAAAATCAAACATAGAAATTTTCTTTGAGTGCCCCAATTGAATATTTTAAGTTTCTCTCCGGACAATCAACTATACTCCCCATGTTTGATTTTTTCTAAATCCGACTAAGCGACCATCGCACTATCCTCTTCCAGTTATAACACGGCCTAAGAAAATTTGTTGTTCAAAAACGAAAAACGATTGTTCAATTTTCGCCTAATAGTTTGGCACTATTTCATGGTGGATTCAAACAAATCAAAGATTACCTATTTTAATTGCAATGCCCCTAATTATCAGTGAAAAATAATTTTAATTGACTAATATTTCTAATCTTTATTTTTAATTTGTTTTAATCTAATTTATCTTTATTGCAGGATATTAGGAGAGAACAAGCTTACTAAAATCCATTCCAACACATTTCGCTCCAATAAAAATCTCAAACGGCTGTAAGTTCACTTTTAGTTTTTAATTATATTTTTTTATCAAGTGTCTCATTTGCCAAAATATTGATTTCTGGTTATCTGGAAAAAAATGTATTTCGGAAAATATTTCATGTAAAGAGTTCCTTTAGGGCTCGTATTTTATTTTAAAAACATTTTTATTGTGAAAGTTTTAAAGATCATGAGGACTAAGTGAAAAATTAACGAAAAGTTTAGCCCTTTCAGTTTTTCGGCCACCATTTTGTTATTTACTTTTTTTAACCAAAAGCATAATCTTTTTCTGCTCGAAATTCTCTGTAATTTATTACCTAACTAGATATTTTTGATGATTTAAAAAAAAAAAAAGTCAAATAGTTGCCAGAAAAAAAATGTACTGTCTCGAGATTTAGTCAGGATGCCAGGATAATCGCTGAAGGCAATTATCCAAAAATAAGTTAGTTAATTAATTTACATTGAGTCTTGCAAAACTATTATTATAATTGGATTCTTTTCCAAAGGCTTGTTGTGTGTTTACCAGTGGTAACTGGGTACCTTTGTATTTAAAAAATATTGTTACCATTAATTATATAGTATAATTGGGTAATATAATAGTATATAAACTATATCAAGGAACAAAATATTTATTTACATTGGTATGATTTAAATTATAATATGATTCAAATGATTCAAATAATTGATTTGCCATAAAATATTGATTATTATATTATTACCTTATATATAGCTGAATGAGTGCTGGGTGAGTGTCATCTTGTTCATAAGGGATGGCTTCCAGTTCTCATAGCCGTTCTTAGGACTATGTCTCGTCAAAGTGCATCTTGCTCTTCCTTCTGTACCTCTACTGCTTCTCTTTCTGTCTGTTCCCTTTACTTCAACCCCCACTTGTTTCAAAAAGAGCCTTTTGGGAATCTTATTTCCTCATTGGGTATCATCAGCCACGCCCAAGAAAAATATGTTACCTGGGATTGTACATTTAGAAAATTGTTTGGTGCAAGCATTGCTTATAATTGACCTGCCTACCGACAAAGCCAGCATGCAATACCTGTTTTTTAATAGATTTGTTCAGGAAGGACCCTTTCACCTGTGCCCCTTTGTTGACATTCTCAGCACAAGTATGAAAAGACATTTGGCAGACTTTTATAATATTAATAATTTTCAATACGTCGATACATATAAATAAAACGCTCTTATGCTGATCAAAACTTAATTATTGTACAAGCATCTGTAATGGTCTATACATTTAAAAGTATAAAATATGATTTCAATTTGAAATTGTACAAAAAGTGACCAATAAATGACTATTTTAAGGGTACTGAAGCAAAAATATATATTAGGAAAGAAACAACACAAGATATACTTATAGTGATAAAAGAATCAGCACCTGAAGATGGGTGGTCGGTCCGAAACTGAGTGAGAAATAGATTATTAATAAGAATTATACAGTTGAAATATGAACGCTATTAAATAAATCAGAAAGGAAAAAACAGATAGCAATAATGCACTGAAGTTCAAAATATTACATTACTTTGAACTGATACAGGGCCATAAATTAACCACAAAACCTTTTTCATTTTTTTTTTAAATTAACCATTTTCAAATTGAGGTTTAGCTTTTCTGTGATTTAATAAAAGTCTTGTATTAAAACAGAAAGAAATTTTAATAGTTTATTAATTTATTATTTACTTTTTCTAACTGGAATTTTATTTAAATACTTTATGAAGAAATTAACTTCATAAATCAACAGCATTTTGTTGCTTTCATAAATCTTATGATCATTATTTTTTACTCTTGTTTTTTTTTCCTTTTTAGGTCTTTTCATAATTGTGGTTTGACAGAATTTCCTTGGGAAGCTTTACAACACCTTAACCGCTTGATTTATCTGTAAGCTTGTTAATAAATTCTTATTAATTATTACATTTATATTATAATTAGTTTAGTTATAATTAATCATTTAAATATTTACCTCCACGATTCAATGCGATTAAAATTATTTCAATGTTGTTTCCCATTACTCTATAGGCAATTAGATCAGAATGCTATAAAGAAAGTGGAAAGAGGTGATCTACTGAATCTCACAGAACTAAGGAATCTGAGACTGGATTCAAACCATTTAAAGAATATTCCATCCAGCGCATTTGTAGACACACCACAATTGGAAGTGCTGTATGTAATAATTTTCTCACCTATATAATGTATATATTTTAATTTGATGCAATTGTGCTTTGAAATTTGTTTCTTTTTTTTCAATTTGATAGTAATAATATTTAATTATGTTCATTAATCTTATATTATTTTGTTATAGCTAGTGAATTAGGTAAAGTTAAAAAAAAAAAAAAATGAACTTTTTGAAGACTGAACTGAAAAAAAAATTTGAGAGAAATATTATTAGAGTGCTACCTATGGGTAGTTCTCTACACGCCTTTTTCACTCCATTATAACTGAGATCTATTATAATTACTAAATGTATTATAATGTACAATTCTAAATTTCAATAACTATATTTAAAAAAAAAAGAAAAATATTATTGTTGCGATGGTTAGGGAGTTCAGTATATACTTATTGAATCCAACCAACCGCCTTCCATGGGCTGGTAATATTCAGCACTTAAATATTAATCTTTTTCATTTAAAAAATGAAGATAAAACTTAAATGACTAGTAGCATCTACTTAAAAATTTAATCTTTAAATAATACATTACCATGATACTCTAAATTAAATAATTTTACCATGGTAAAAAATTATGGGCCATTTTCCCAGAAAGTACATCCCAAACTTGTAATTTATAGCCTACATAGTAAGTACGATTAAGGAATTACGAAAATTCAGGACATCACTCTCTAGAAAATTGCTAATTTTGCATAGAAAACCTTGAAAATTCAAGAAAATTTGTTTCCGCGGGTCCGTACAAACCTGATAAAGATTTTGACAAAATCTCTTCAATTATGCTCAAGAAAGATTTTTAACCCACATCAAATAAGTAGTAGGTTGCCTGTAGGATTCGTTTTACAGTTTTCTTTTGTTCGTGAGTTTTTCAGCATTGGATATACACTATTTTTTCTATTATTTTCAGTTTCTTATACAAATTCCCAAATAATACATTAATGTCATTCATTCACCAAAGTACCATTTGTTCATGCCAATGTATTTCTAGTATATTAAATAAACATATTCTTGTACCCTTAATAGCCAACATTTAATACTAAAGGTCAAAAAGTAATTTTTTTATTGTTTAAGTATTTTATTACGACTTTTAGTTGTTTTTTTTTTTTATTAACAGTTTTGTTCGGATTGACACTTTTTAAGATATTAGCCCATATATTTTATCTCTTAACTAACAAAAAAGAAAATTTTAATTTTTGAAATAATTTTATATTATATCCTGTTTATTTTTATCGTAAATAAAACAATATTTTCTTCATAATGAGATATGGAATTATTTTATATTTTGAAACTCATTCGCCGTGAATGGAAACCAACATGGAAACATGAAATAATACCGTAAGGACTGGAGAAACCAGTAGGATTTTTCAAGACGCCTCGTAAAATAGTAGGATTCCTTTCTTCATTGGCCTTAGCTGCAAAAATTTATATATATATTGTAAAA
>NW_027110658.1:119266-146737 GCF_000696795.3 Halyomorpha halys | reverse complement strand
ATCCGTCTAAAGATAATTTCTCGATCCGCCCCAGCAAAAATTATACTGAAAACACTATTCTTTTGTTTACCCCCTACCTGGTCATTTCTAACACACTGGGGTTATTCTGGAGGTAACCAACCTATTTAAACCAGTGACGGAGGATCGAGTTTTCTTACGTGGGACCACTTCGAAATGAAAGTCAACTCTCCCAATCTGAATCGAACCGGCGCCGTTACAGATACAAGGTTGGTAGGGTCACGCCTCAACTCCCTCAGCTACAAGTTCCTATTTAAACCTAAGATGTGACAGATTCGGGCCGCCCTCTTTACGTTTAAAATGTGTGCAATTCATAAGTGGAGTCCTAAAAATAAATAAATTTTGTCCACCCAAAGCCCTTTTTTTGAAATATAAATATACGTGTAGGTTACACATGTTTTACAGTTTTATTCTACACTGGTTGATATTTTCTTATTGATCACAAAGATCATAATTCATTACTTACACAAGTTTTACAATTGTATCTTTCATAGTTTGATACTTTCATGTTGACCACAACAATCATTAATTCTCCAATGTAGAAATATTAAATCATCTAACTTCATTATTTATCTAAAATGAAGTTATTTTATTTTATATTTATCTTTTATATTTTTTATATAAAATTTATTCTCATTTGCCTTTTTTTTTCAATATATTTACTTATATTATGACAAGTCAACCTATTTCTTTTTTGGGGAATTTTAATTAAGAAGGTAAAATCCATTATGAATTCATTCCAAAATGTTGACCATTGATTCATATCTAGACAGTGATCGATACCCTGAAATTAGTAAGTTCAAATCATTTTTTTTAAACAACTTAGCACCTTACCTCAAAGTTCAGGAAACACAAAACCAAAAAAATCAGAATTAGATGGAATTGAGTTTCTCACTCACTCTGCTTACAGTTCATGCATAGCATCTTCCTGCTACATTTTTTCCAGTGTGTATAATCTGCTATAACTATACTATAAGCAAATATCCTCTGAATGAGAAATTATAATTCATTCAATCTCTGTTTGAGGTTTAAAATAGAACGCTAGAATTCTTCTGCTCAAAACCCAAAGAGTGGTACATATTGTGAAGGAATCTAATTGAAACAAAGCATAGAACACATACTTTATTCTTATAAAACAATTGTTTCAAAATTAAATTATTTTTAATTTTACATAAACAACGGTCATTTTTCTATAACTCATCCCATTAGTTATCCTCTTATATTGATTTTAATATTTTGTATGATTTTGTCACAGAAATCTTGGAAATAATTTAATAACACAGATCCAAGTCAATGCTTTTGCGATGCTTCCCAATTTGGTGCTTTTGTGAGTAGTTTTTAAAGTTTTATTTCCTTATTATAAATTATTAATTTATTAGCTTCTTTTAACTAATTTCCATTTTCTATCCAGGTATATGAAAAGAAACCAAATTGACTTTATACACGATGATGCATTTGTAAATCTAACATCATTGAGAGTATTGTAAGTTCAACCAATGATTTATAGACATATATTTATAATAATAGAATTTACAATGCATATATTTCTTGTATTTTAGGGAATTGGATGACAATCTGCTGACTCACATCCCTATTGCTCTCACAAAATTGACGAACTTGCAAGAATTGTAAGTTAAAAAACTTTTTATAAACCCACAAAACTGTCATTTTTGTTTTCTTCATTTAGTGGCTACAATTTTTAATGTATAAAAAACTAGAAATATAGTATATAAAAAACCAATGAAAAAATTCATCGTTTATTTTTAATAACTCTATTGAATGTTTTATTAATATTAATTTATCCTGATAAAATATATCTTCTATGTCTTCATTTATTAATTTTCAGGTCTTTATCAGGAAATAAAATCAAATACATTCCCAGCGGTATTTTACAGAAGTCACAGGGGCTAGCACACTTGGAGTTAAAAGGAAATCCATTAGTTGGTGTAGACCCTCATTCTTTCTCTTTTCTTCCAAAACTTCGGAAACTGTGAGTATATATCAAGCCTTGTGTTGTTTTCTCAGTGATTCATTTTTATTTCTACCTTCACATTGTCATTATATTAAAATTAATCTTATTAAAAACAGCTACACATTTAATGTTATAGAAAATGATGTAATAAGGTTGTCTGCATCTGCTTCTTCTCTGGATACTCTTCTTCTATCAAACGGGGAAAGTCTAACTCAGTGACAGTGGGAGGGCCCACTTAGCATTCAATCTTGCTTAGACGGTGGGGAAGAACTTTCTCAAGGTGGCGCCCTTCTGGGTCACCACCCACCATCCATTCTTTGTCCTCCAGTCCTCCTGCAGTATTTTCTTCCATAGGTTCAGGATCCCACCACTCATCTCTCAGAGTCCTTCCGGTAGCTCTCCCAACCCCTGTCTCTTCACTTCATATTTAACGACATCCTCCTTGAAGATAAGGTCCAGTTACATCGCTCTGGACAGCACCTACACCACCTCATGTGATACTGTAGGTCTTCGTACCCTCAGCAGAGCCAATCTCTGTATAATGGCGTCTCTTCTTCTGATCCTATGTGAGGTTTTGGCTTCACACAGGAAATTCATACCTCAGAATACTCAGAACGCACCCCCTATCATGCTTAGTTCATTTAGTAATAGCATCACACTATCCCTTAAATACAGCAGTTGAGGAATGGAATCAAATCGTCTTCTTATCCTCATACCATGGTACCTTACCTCCTCACCTAGTCTAATCCTCCTTCCTTGAATATTTAGGGTAATATTCAACATGAGATAAACATTAGTTAGCACAGAGTTGGACCAAGAACTGAACCCTGTGGACATCCTTTATGAATTCTTTCGTCAACCTCGTAGTAGTTACCCCAAAGCCGGAAGCTCCTGTTAATGAGATAACTATTTACAAGGGAGTATAGGTCACTGGGGGTGTCAAGCTCTTGCAACTGCTGAAGTACACGTGGCCACCAAACACTATCAAAGGCAGAGGATATGTCAAACAGTATCAATAAGACATATTTCTTTGTCTCGAACATACTTTGGTTCTACTTTACCACACAGGATTTCACAAAATCATTTAAGCACATGAAAAGAGAGGGACATTAGTTGTATAGTTGCTGCACCCAGTTCAATCCCTCTTGTTTTAATGGCATATTATACCATTCTTTCTTTTATTTTATCTTCATACTGGATTATAGTATTAGACGATACATGACTTCTCTCATCCCTTTTTCACAATCCTTCATGACCTCTGCTTGTATTCTATCCATACCAAGACAATATTATGTAGTTTGTTATAGCTAGTACCAAATTATCTTCACTATAGGATCGCAAATCCTGAAACTTTACACTATGCTTGCTGGTTTGGATCTCTGTATATATAGCATCCTTTTTTAACCTTGCATTGAAAGTATTTGGCCCAGCTTTTTATGGTATTGTCCTTCTGATTAAGAGGCTCACTGAGTCCTCCCAGATCAGTACATATAAAATAGATATATTTGTCACAAAATCAAATACTTTGCTAGTTGTTCTTTGTCCCATTGGTTTTCCTACACTATTTGAAAGAAAGGTCTTGTATCATTTGATTTATTAAGAAAAAATATTCAAATATTCAAGTAAAACATAGTATATAATCAGGTTGTTTTATTTGAAATAATCTAGATAAAGTCCAGTGATTCTATTGCTAGTCCCTAGAACATTTGGCAGTGTTTATCATTGTCATGTTTAACAAACACTGGTATCAAAAGATCTTCAGCATATGATCACAACTCTATTGTGTATGAGGAGTAAAAGAAACCGAGTACAAATATTGTTGAAATCTTTGATGATCCTCCAATGGCAACACTGTATGGTTGATCAAATATATTCTGTGATTTAACGAGGAAGGAGTGTGCTCCTATCTTGTGGATTCAGGTTTGAATTGGACTAAGTTCGATAATAATTTATTCTGTTAATGAGTCTCATGGGTTGACCCTGTGAATTTGAGTCCTCTTAGGGCTCAGCCAGTCTCTATCATGTTAGTACCCTTAATTGGAAGAAAAACCTGTTGGTTAAGTGTGTCAAGACCACTATCATCTCGTTGCACAACTGTTGATCTAGAAAAAGTACTTCCTTACGAAGTTCCTTCATGTTTTGTAGTAGAACAAGAATTTCATCTAATTATAAACATTTAAATATAACCGACAGTATTGTTTTTGATCCTACTGCAATTATAAATCACCATATTTATTGTATTTTAAAGGCTGTTTATTTTTTATATGAGGTCATTGTTGTTAAATGCTTTAAGTAAGTGTTTAATTCAAGAATAATTTTTATATACTGTCAAATAAAAACTTTTAAAATTAATCACTCTGATGCTTTTCCTATTGTTCATAGTGTTCTATCTGATGCACGAGAATTGAAGGAATTTCCAAGTTTAAATGGGACTTCAGCATTGGAAATATTAAGAATTGATAGAGCTAGTATACGTTATGTTCCAGAAACTCTGTGTAAAACATGTCCTAGAATTAAAAGCTTGTAAGTAATCACCAATTTCTTGTATTAAATAGAACTATTATATTTTTTCTAATCATTGCCATTGTAAGTGATTATTATTATCAATACTTACAAATTATTCGAATTTTATATTAATCACAAACATACATATTGGATAAAAAAAAAAATGAACAGTTTTATTTCCTTTTAAAAAATATATTCAATAAACATTATATATTTATCAGGCAAATGTATATAAAGTTTGAGCAATATATTTACTCTACTGGGACTTTTAACCCAGAATGAAATTAGTTTTTGGATAATTTCCATAATTCAGCTCAAACCTGTAACAATATTTAATTTATTGATGGTTTTATATTTTCATATAGGAGAGAAAATATTAAATCTATACTTTATATTTTCAGAGATATGAAGCTGAATGAGCTGACACATGTTCCTAATCTATCTGGTTGCAAAGACTTAAGAATTTTGTAAGTACTTCTTATTGATAAACATGATTATTTCATATTGCCAATAGTGGAATTTTCACTGCTAAGAAAACATGTATAGAAATAAAATTATTTAATAAAATTAACAATACCCATCAATGGTACCCGACTCGGAGAGTACCATGGTTGATTTAGGGCCAATGTATTAACCATTGACCCAATTTTCTACCTTAGGCAGATAATGGAAAAAAATTAATGAATTTGTTAACCACAAATGGCCACTCTTTATTGGCTACAAATCTACAAAGGACCCAGTCATCAGGGGAAAGGGGAAGGGATTATACCATGTAATGAGAGAAATGGACATCCCAGCTAAGCTAATTGAACTCATATCACAATGTGTGCAATTAAAGACATGATTGGGAAGTTGAAGGTCTGCGAAAAAACTGGAGATTCATTCTCAGTGTGCTCAGAACTAAGACAGGGAGATTCTCAAAAATAAGGATCCTCACCTTGAGGAAGAAGCCAGTCAATCTGTAAAAGCCCTACGTAATTGGGAGCTACAGATTTACTTTTATCGAAAGTTTTAATTATTTTGGATCAATGATTAGTGATTCCTTGGACGAGGAAGAAGAAATAAAATTCAGGACAATAGCAGAAAATCGATATTATTTCAGTCTATATTAACATTTTAGAAGTAGGCTACTCAGTCACACGACCAAGCTCAGATTTTATAAAGCTCTCATCTGACCCATCTTGATATATGCATCAGAAATGTGGACATTCCGTAAAGTATCAGCTGAATGTATTGACGGGTCAAAAGAAATATTTGAATATGTATTTATGGACTGGTAGAAGTTAATGGTTCGTTTTGACTCAGAAAAAACTAGAGCTCCTTGTTTTTTCTGAGTCAAAACGAGCCATTCTGGTATATGTTTTATAACAATCTGTGGGTATTGCAAAGAGTTGTATCTGTAAGAATGCAAAGAATTAGATGGCTGGGCCAGGTAACCAGGATGGTTGAGAAGAGGATGGTCAGAAGATTGTTTTTTACAAACTCAGATCAAGTAAGATCTCGAGGAAGACAGAAGGGAAGATGGAAGGACAACATTTCCAAGGATCTTAAGAGAACAGGACTCTTAATCAGGCAAGCTGTCAATTGGGAGGATTGGGGGAGAGTAGTTGAGCTAGCCAATGACTGCTTTATGGTGAATTAACAATACAATATAAAACTTTTAATTCAGCCAATTTAATATCTTCCAATAATATAAGGATTAGAATTAAAATAAAACAACTGTTATTTGGGAGGATTTCCCTTAAGAATAATATTAATTTATTTAAAAATTCAAAATTTTTATATTTTGCAAAGAAAAGTGGAAACATTAACGAAAATGTACACTCATAAAGAAGGGCTGTACAAAAAGATAAACAATGCAACCTTATTGCTAGGTAACCTTACAGATCGCAGTGGTACCAATAAAACTAAATGAAAGTAGGAAACTACTCTACTACAATCCTTTCCCCTTGTCTATCTTTTATTTAATTTGACAAAGATGAAAACAGTCCAAGTTTCTTAATTAAATATTCAAGCCTACCTCTTGGTAGGGTCTTGTCATAATATCCACAACCTATTTCTCTGTGGGAATGTACTGTACTTTGAGAACACCATCCAAAATGTTTTCTCTTATGAAAAAGAATTTTACTTGTATATGCTTTGTGTGACAATGGTTCTCTGGATTGTGGCACAGACGAATAGTTGCTTGTTTGTCAATTTTAATTGTAGACTTGTTGGGGGCAGCCCATTTATTCAAATAGTCTAGACAGCCAGATAATTTCTTTTACTGCTTCATTTGCTGCAACTAACTCCACCTCAGTTGTCGAAGTTGTCATTTGTTGATGCTGACTCAGCCATGACACTGCCCCTCCTGCATACTGCACAACTCCAGAAGTTTAATGTCCTATTTTGTTGCATCCACCAGAGTCTGCATCACTATAACATTTGAGTTCACGACTTCTCTTCACCATGTATCGTATTCCCAAACTGGATGAACCAGCGATGTAGCAAAATACTCTCTTCAGTCATATTATATCCTGATTACAAGGACAGTCCAGGATTCTTGAGAGAATACTAATGCTGTACGCAAGATCTGGTCTGGTGCATACCATCAGGTTCATCAAAGCTCCAACAGCTTATCTATACGGGAAACTACTGTTCCTGTCTTGTTCTGAATCGTGTTCATCTAACTTTGTCATGGGAGTGGAGACAGGTTTACAATCTTGAAAGTTAAAAGCCTGTAATAACTTCTTGACATATACTTGCTGACAAATTTGTGTAGAATTTTCTTGACGCTCAATTTCCATACCAAGAAAATATATAGCTGGTTTAACTGTGATCTTAAACCCCTCTAATTCTTTTATAAACAATTCAGCATTTTCTTTGCTATTTGCCATTACTAATCCATCATCAACAAATAATTTGTGTTTTAGGCTCTCTGTAATGTGCAAACAGGGATCAGCTTCAGTTTTTCTGAATTATAAAGCTTTAAGACACGTGTTAAATCTTTTGTTCCAATATTGAGGAGCTCTCTTTAAACCATATAAACTTTCAGCAGTTTACAGACCTTTTTTGTTCCATCTGTGTAGCCCTCAGGTTGTTCCATATAGATGTCTTCATCTAGGTGACCATATAAAAATACAGTTGAAACGTTGAACTGAATCAAATATATATTTTCTGCAGCTGCAATGCTTAACATGGCTCATATCGTGCCATATTTTGCTACTGGACTGAAAGTCTCATTAAAATCCACACCATACTTCTAGCTGAAACCTCTCACTACAAGTCTGGCCTTATATTTGTCTATTGAACCATAAGGGTTAGACTCAATTCTATACACCCATTCAGACGAGATGGCCTTAGAACCTTTGGGTAGACTAGTGAGTTCCCATGTGCGATTCTCTTTTAATGATCTCATTTCACTGTCCATAGCTTGCTGCCAATTATTCTTATCACTACCTCTCAGAGCTTCTTCATAGCTGTCTGGTATTGTGACTCGAAGAATGAATTCTTCACCAAACAACACATAATCTCCCAGATGTGCTGGTTTTGATTGCTTTAAGCGGTCTCTCATATTTTGTGAAAAGGGTGAGTCGGTTCTCTGATTCGTCGACTGATTCATCTTCATCTTCAGACTCTTCTTCTTTTTCAGAACCTCTTGTCTCATCAAACACCTCTTGGTCTTTTTATTTTTCACAATCACAGTGTCTTTTATTGGCAACTTAACAAACTCAAACTTCCTCAATTTCTCTTGAAATAGAACATCCCTACTTAGAATGACTTTGTTCTCTTCTTTCACCCATATACCGTATCACTCATCTCCATCGTAGCCTATCAGTTATCCTTTTATGGACTTCTTATCCATTTTCTTGCGTCTCTAATTAGGAATATGGACATAGCATGCAGAACCAATCACTCTCAAGTGCTTTATTCTAGGTTTCTTGCCTATCCATAGCTCATAGGGGCTCACACCTTCTACAGACGACTCTCCTGTCCCGTTTAGGATGTAAATTGCAGTTGCTACAAAATCTGCCCACATAGCTTCTGGAAAAGGTAAATGTTCTTACCATTTCGACAGTTGTCCGAAATTCCCTTTCACAAATGGTATTTTGCTGGGGTGTGTAAGGGGCTGTCAACCTCTGTGTGACTCTCGCTGCATTTAAAATCTCTCTGATTTCATTGTTATCCATTTCACCACCATTCTTACTAATCATTTCTTATATTGGACGACCCATTACTTTTGCATGCTGAAGATCCTTTTTCAATATTTCTTTAACTTCTGATTTATCTGACATAAGATAGCTGCAACAAAACTTTGTACACCTGTCCTTGAAAACAACTAAGTACCTTTTCTCTGAAAACGACTGTAGAAATGGTCCGCATACATCTGCTGACAGTAACTGTCCTGGTTTTGTTGATTTTTGTCTATGTCCAATTGGAATTTTATGTGCCTTTCTATAAACACGGCTCACAAAATTTCTCGTTTGCTTTAGCAACTTTTATGTTCAATTCTTTGAGCATTTTAGCTTGGACATGCCGCTTATCTTGATGACCCCACCTTGGGTGGTACAGCTGCAACAAATCATAAACAATATTCACTTCAGGATTTGGTTTTACTGGTTCAATTCTTGCTTTGTAAAGAGTGCCCCATGTTCCCTTGTTCCATACAGCATAAACTTTCCCTGATTTGAAAGTCAGCACTGTGTAGCTGTTGATTCAAATCCCAAAAATCACTTCTCACAAAGAAGCATTAAACCAATTTATCTCTCATAATAATGTTTTATAGAGTAACACGTTTAATATCGTTTTAGGGCCATATTTTACTGAATGTGTCATGATTCCTTAAATGTATGTTTATATTTCTTTTCTTTATTTTTACAGGGACTTAGCTGGAAATAAAATTAGTTCTTTGGAAGGGCGTCTGTTTCAAGGTTTAAGTCAAATGCATGATTTGTTATTATCCAAAAATGAAATCACTAAAATTCCAAAAGATGCTTTTTATGGTCTTTCAAAATTACAAGTACTGTAAGTATTTATGTACCCATACTGCTGGTAATTTTATTTCTGATAACCTGTTATGATATACAAAATTATTTGTTTTTATTTAAAATTCAGTAAGCAGAATTTTCCTAATTTTTGATAAGCACCTATTCTTACTTTAGTTTTAATATTTTTTTTTTAATTGCGCATTATATGAAATGATACCAGAGATAAAAATACAAGATATTCCAAAATATTTTTAAAATATGTCATAAGTGAAAATTCAATTATGATTTTATTTTAAGTCATTTCACATAATGTTTTATTAACTAGGCATAGCAAGCCTTACAGAGCTAACTAATAAGCTATAGAATCTATAGTAAGCCCTCATAGTCATAAAAAAAGTGAAGAAATAAAGAGAACATCGCTTTACTACATAAGATATTAGGACTTTATTCAGCATCATTATCTCACAGATTTATCTATTTTTGAGATTACATGATTTTAATGAACTATTGCAATTATCACTCATTATTTTTATTAAATTTCTAAACATTTATTGGTAAGTCATATATTTAATTAGTTTTTAATTATTTTTAGGGATTTGGAAAGCAATTTTATTAGCGATGTTCATGAAGATGCATTTATGTATATCAATCAATTGGAAGATTTGTAAGTATTATGATTGTATTGATGTTATACAGATAATTTCATTATTTTGATACATTTTATTTTTTTCAGAAATCTTGGAAATAATATATTTCCTATTCTGCCAACTGAAGGATTAGATCGTTTATTACACCTAAAAACTTTCAATAATCCATACTTGAGAATATTTCCTCCACCAGACAAATTTCCAAGAGTTCAGACATTGGTACTGGCATATGCTTACCATTGTTGTGCATTTCTCTCATTGATTCCTGTAGACCCTCCTCCCAAAAATCCTGTTCATGAATCAGTATTATTTCCAACAGATACTGAATTTGATATGAGTTTATGGAATTCAAGCTTGACGGACATTTGGCCACAACTGCGTAAGTTATGAGATATTTTATTAATGCTATATAATATTAAGTTTTATACATATATAAATTTGATAAGATGCTGTGGGAGGATTCCATTGAAGAATGGAATGAACGGTGGCAGGAAAGCCAGAAGGGCGCTACTCTGAGGAAGTTCTTACCTACCGTCCATTCAAGACTGAGAGCGAGGTGGGTGCTCCCAGATTATTGGGTCTCGCAGACCCTAACAGGACATGGTGGGTTCTGGGGAAAGCTGCAAAGTTTTGGGAAGAACATAGACCCCCGGTGCCCTACAACATGTGGAGTCCCTGAAACTGCGGAGCATTTAGTGTTGGATTGCACTGCCATGGAAGGACACCGCGCCAGGTTGTTAAGGAAAACTGGAATATTCGCCCTCGCCGAGTCGGACTTCCCTCGTCTGATGGAGGAGGAGAATTATCTCTTCTTCAGGGAATTCATCTACAGGTGGAAGGAGGTGGTCGGCCCAACTCACTTAACGTTAGGAAGGGCTCGACCACCCAGAATCAGCAAGCCACCGTGACAAGAAGATGTAGGTGAAGGAGCAGACGCAGAATGAAGACCAGAAGGGCTGGGCCAGGACGAATGGATGCAGAGGATAAGGTGTAGCCCATCTAAAAGGTGTCACCTAGGCAGCAAAAGATAATAAAGATAATTATTGGTGGCAGTGGCATGCGTAAGTCTAATGCATGACCCCACTGCTGCTAAACCCCATATGCCAGAAATGGCGAGGAAGGGGGAATTAAAAAAAATATATAAATTTGATAAAATCTTCTTTCCAAATTAAATAGGAAGATTGTCAGGATATGTTCTGAGAATGGGTACAAATCTCCAAATTTTTGACATACTGTAAAATTCTATAATAAAGGAGATAATGTAACATCATTTAACTATTATAACATCAGTATTAAGTCATAGATAATAGAATAAAGTGCATTATATATAATAAATAATTGGTATTGGTATCTTGTAAATATTATTCTTCTAAAGAAAGAAGAATTTTAATTAAAATCTGTTAATGTTCTTTATTAATAATTATAGTAATTTTAATAATTTAAGACACTTCAATCATATTTATGAATCAATAAATTATTTTCTTCTTATTAGTATCTAACATTTTATTTTATAATTCAATCAGTATCAGTATTTTATGAAATTCAAGAGTATAATTGCTCATAGGATATGAATTTGTTACACATGCAATTAACTGATGAACTAGCTTTATTTCCAACTTTTACTGATTCCACTAATGATGCAAAAAAAATTGTAACAGTGAGCAAGCACGTAGTTCCGCGGTAACCCGACAGGGGCCACCACTACAAGCGTCTAAGAAGCTGTACAATTGTATATAAGTTTATTATTATATAAATACGATCTCTTGTATAAAATGTATATATGTTAATATGTAAAATGTAAAAATGTTAATTATTAAATAAAAAGAGATCGAGCAATAAGATTCTACGGAACTATCTCAAGTAGAGTTAAAAGAGTGAATTCTCAGTGATAATCGATCACAAGAGGCCTTCAATTGTCACCGGGATTGATCCACCAGATCAAGCCTTCTCCGGGTCTAGTCATAGCACTTGTGGCTTACACTCTACTCGAGATAGAGAAGTTTATTGCTAATCTATTCTCTCAAGAGTTGGTTTTTATTATGCTCACCATAGACTATGGCCTATCTCCTCTCCCTTACTCCAGCAATCTTAGTCCGTCGGCTTCATCTCCGCAACTAAGATTGTAACCTACTTCCTAACGGTTACACTGGTCCGTCCGCTTCATCTCGGCAACCAGTGTAATTTCCCGTCTCTCCCCGGCTCTAGTCCGTCCGCTTCATCTCGGCAACTAGAGCTGCACCTAGCCTTATCAGCTTACTGGTCCGTCCGCTTCATCTCGGCAACTAGTAAGCTGGCTCCTATCATGACAGTTCTGGTCTGTCCGCTTCATCTCGGCAACTAGAACTGTTACTCTGCCTCAGACTCTCTCACCTAGAACTCCTCTACCTAGTCAGTGTCCAGGGCTCATCCCCTGGCACGGCCTTCCTTTCAAACCTTTTATGAATACGCCTTGTAGTGGGCCTTCTGTAAAGAGATATCAGGCTGGAGAAATCGCCTAAGACCAGACAACCCCGACAAAATAATTATTTTCATTTTCTTGAGTCAAGGAGAATTTTCATACTAAGATGTGTTTATTTAATAATATAATCAACTAAATATTTTTTCTGAGGTACAGATAGGTTTTGTTACTATAGAACCAATTTATCAAACACGTTTCCCCTGTTCTTAATAATTGCTATTCTAACTCTACCATTGGTGCTTAACAACAAATAATTGTTACACTGATAACGAAATATGTATAAAAGATACACATTAAAATAAATGTATGGGGAGATGAAAAATATATAATTTGGATGTATCTTATTAGAAAAAAGAGTGGATAGACTAAAATAAAAAAAATAATCTCCCAAGGATAGAAGAATACTGAAAAATATTGGTAAGGCAATGTATAAAACAGAATAAAGAATTGTTCCAATGACAAAAGAAATTTATTTCATCGATACAAGTAATTAAAAATTATAATCCCTCTACCTATCCTGACAATCCTGCACAGAGAAGGTTGGAAGAGGGGTAATTCAAAATTAAAAGAGTTTTGAAGATGACCAGTTTCTCCAAGTAAATTCTGAACTTTTGTGGTATCTCTCTCCTGCGCAGCTTCCACTTGCTTTTATACAAGTGATACATTGGTATCTTATGGATCCCTATTTTGTGTAACATGGGAGGAATGTAACTATTGTGTACATCTATGGTTGAATATATGAGCAAGGAAACGTATGTTTTTATTTTTGTACATCGTTTAAAGGGAAACACCTAATCATTATAGTAATAGTAACTGATGAAAATGATTTTTTTTTTTTTTGGAAATTCTGTATTGATGGTTCCATCCCTAGAAATGTATGCTAATTTCTTTATAATCAATCGTTTCTAAATGTTTCAGCTTACTAAAATATTATTTTATCGCATTGATTGGCTTTTTTAATAATGATTTAATCTTGTATAATAATAATACTTTTTTTATGGCTTTAGATTAAAACTATTTTACCGTATTTTAGTTAAATATAGTTCTTGAACTACTTCTGAATTCATAAAACTAGTATATTTTTTTTTTATTACACAGAAAATTTAAGCAAAAAGTTTGGTACTCAAATAAACCAGCTCTGGGATAATTTTGGAACAGACTTTACTTATCCTGGAAACCTTCCTTCATATGTAGAAGAATATTTTGAGGAGCAGGAATCAAATAAGCAAACAGACAGCCCACCTGGAAAAATTCAGTGCCTACCTACACCTGGTAAATGTTATCAGTAATGAAAGCCATTTATTTCCTTTACTTCTTGACAATTTCAGTACTGTGTATTCTGTGTTTATACTTTAGTTCATCAATAATTCAGTATCTATTTTAGCATTTTCTACAAATTTCATTTCTATTAAAAGGTAAAACAATATTGTAAAAATCTGATTAGTAAGATATTTATTTTCTTAATTTTTCTTTTTTAGGTCCTTTTTTACCTTGTGTTGATCTGTTTGACTGGTGGACTTTGAGATGTGGAGTGTGGTTAGTATTTCTTCTTGCAATGTTGGGAAATGGAACTGTGGTGTTTGTTCTAATATTCTCTAGAAGCAAAATTGATGTTCCTCGATTCCTTGTTTGCAATCTAGCTGCAGCAGATTTTTTTATGGGTGTTTATCTAGGTACTTGATAGTTTATACTATCAACTTATAATATGTGATATATATTGTTAATTATAGAAATGTGATTTAAAAAAGCATGTATATTAATAAAACCATCATCATTTCCTTAAAGTGCTCTTAAATCCTTTAATGTATTAATTTGCACCAAGCTCACGGCACCAAATTTCATTTTTTTCCCTTTCATTTATGTTACTTAAAATTTTAAAAACCCATTTATAATATTCTTGGTTCGTTTTTTTAAAGAATTAAAGCCTTAAACATTTCTTTTTAATTAAAATAATTTTTCTTTCAGTTTTATGAGACTGCATTGATTTTAAAGCAATAATCAGTTGAATATATTGAAAAAAAATTTTTGTGGACTTAAATTTTATATATTACTAATTGCGCTGGATGATGGAAATGTTCTGTTTCAATCCCCATCCATATTTTTTTCTTTTTATTAAGGCTCTTATAGTATTATATGCAAAGGTTTACATATATAAACTTAGAAATGTAATAAAAATAATATTGTATTTTACCTTGCCTTTAATGGCAATGGAAGGTTCTAGAATGATTAGCAGATGATCCAGTGGTCACATTTAAATTTATTGTAAATGATCTGTACAAGATTTCTAACCAAAACTAGTAAATTTGAATTTAATTTTTACATTAATGACATGATATAATAATACATTTTTTATAACAACTCTTATTTGTATTAATTCATTTATCATTTATTAATTATGGCTTAAAGTGATAAATATTAACAAAAATGTGTTGAAATCAATTTTTTTTTTCAGCAATCATTATGAGTTAAAAACAAACAAAAAACAAAAACAGTAAGATTTCAATTTTAAATGAATTACATTTTGTTCAAAGCTTAGATAATTTTACCACCCAAAATCTGTACATCACAGAATTAAAATTTTTTCTAGTACTAACACAACTTTGACAAATGAGAATTAATCTTTTGGAAAATTCATTCAATTGCTATTGTTTACATCCTTGTCACTCACACAGTAGCAAAGCTCTGAGAATAAGGTTTTAATCACATTTGAATCTCTAACTGCTGTTAAAACAACTGTATTTTAATGCAATAGCTTACTTTGATCTTCATCATTCATTTATTCATGAAAAGAAGTATATGCATATATTGGTCATTGTGTAGTTACCCTTTCTCAAAAATCCTTACTTTTTTAAGCAGATGGTGCTTAAAATGATGTATCACTTTAATACTGAAGAGTTTAATAGTTTAATAATTAACAGAGGTGGTGTTCCACTATTTTCCTACTATTAACAGGAGTGTTTCTATATATGTATATAACATTTAATACATTTTCTATTTCTTTGTATCAAGAACTGAGATGAAATTCTGTTTTACATCAGAATTCAGCTTAACATGAAGATGGTCCTGTTATTTACCAATAAACAAAGATCTCAGCAGTACGAGAGTTGGGTTTTCAGAAGTTTGTTAAGCCAGATCAGCAATATATTTCATTATAGTGTTTTTATACTTCTTAATACAATTACTCAAATGTATAATGTTTTTATAAGAACCTATTTGTGCAATGTTAAATCAAAAATATATCGCTAACATTAATTGACAATATTTAAAAAAAAAATTATTCTCAACCAATTGGTATAATTTTAAAATATGCAATGTTAAATGAGAGTTAAATATAGATTTCGAAGTTTAAAAAATTCTTTTATTATTTAAAACAGATAGCTCAAATATTTATCCATTCGCAGTTCTCAAACAATACTTATTAAGGGAAAAGGGAATGGTGGATCACTAGCGCTTTCCAAACCTTCCTTTGAGGTGTTTGTGCCAAAAAAACCAATATTTGAGTGGATTGAACAAAAATTAATAATTAGCAAATCTGTACCGCCCTATATGAATACCCCTTCCATTACATCTTAATGAACTAGAATATAATAGCCTAAATGCATTGATACTCTTGAAATATACAGGTAAGAATATTATGTGAGAAATACAGATTCGTAAAATATATATCTTATTGAACTATAGATGTGGCATCTAGTTTTTCAGAAGTCTGCGTTTTAAGCTGTGTGCAAAATAAAATTGCAATTATAGAATAAAATAAATAGATAAAAAAAATAAAATTACACTTACCAACAATTAATAAATATAATATAAGTGGATTTTTAATTAATTACAAGTGCAATTTATGTCAACTAAAAAATGCTCTGATTTGTCTTAAATATTTGAAATAATTTTTAATTTAATTTATGTTATTGCTAAATTATTTATACTGTCAGTAAAATACTTATTTAGGACTAAATAATAAAAAAAAAAATTACTTTAAGAAAAATGTATTAAGTTAATTTTTAAAAATAATTAACCAATTAATAAAATAAATTATCTGGTATATAAAATACATTATAGCTTAATAAACATTTTTCTTATAAAAGATCAGTCTCATAAAATTCTTAAAAAATATTGTGGCTTAGGTTAAAATATGTAAGTAATAATTTTATAATCGTCTCAGACTGTTCGTTTTTCATTGCATGGTAGTGTAATTTCATATCACTATTTCACCATAAAATATGGCATTCCATTAATTTTCTCCTTTCTTAAACTACATAAAGTTTTAATGGTGCTTCCTTGCCATTATAGCCATTTTAGTCCAGTTTCCTTACATTTAACCATTCCTTATCCTTTTTCTTATGGAGCTATTACCTTCACCATAGAATAGAAATATTTCTTTTACCACTTCTTAGAATCTGATGTCCAAGCAATGTTTCTGATGTATTAGGATCTTCTTGTTATGCACCCAACCTGAATAATTTCTTCCCCTACTTCCTCCCTGCTTAAACTACCACTATTTGAATTCTTGTTCTAATGCTGACTGCAACACCTTTGTAGAAAATAGTAGCTAACCTATAAAAAATTGTTGAATGCCATTATTTCTTAATAATGTTTTTTTTAAATTGCCTATTATACAAGATTCTTGTATGAGCTGTTAAAAAAACAAATAAATAAAAAACTGATCCATCTAGATTTTGGAAATAATTTCAGATGTTTACAAGAAAACCTTAAAATTGTTCATTTTATTATTATTATCATTTTATTATATGAGAAGATATTCTGCGATTTTTCCTATACCTCTCACCTAAGACCATAAATCTCTATACCAGTTTACAAAAAGTCACATAAATTATTAAAATGAATTATTCAACACAAATTTGTTCCAAGAAGGATCTATGCATTTCACTGTCGTTAGTCACTAGCAGGTGTGGTTAAAGAGGTCTGAGGGAAATGTCTAATTCTATTAGAAAGGCATCATATGTCTTGAAGGATTTCTGGAAAGCTTTGACAGATATTCCTGTAAGAAATAGATAGGAAATGACAAGATATACTTGTTGACTTATTAATTTTAATTGGATAAGGGTACTATTAACAGACATCATTGAACATCAGTTAAGGTTTTGAAAGAATTTTTCAATCAAAATAAAACTTTTGGAAATCACTTCAACATCAGGAATTTTTGTTTACTTAATGTTAAGTTATATTTATAGAATATTATATTTTTTTATCTTGAAAACATCTGAAATAGTTTTTAAAATTCTAGGTAAGCTGTACTTTTTTTTACATGATTTATTTTAATTTATTGAAATTATTTTTAAAATTTACTTATATTGTTGCAGGTATGTTAGCAGTTGTTGATGCTTCTACACTCGGTGAATTTGAAATGTATGCTATTCCATGGCAGATGTCTGCAGGTTGCCAGCTGGCTGGATTTTTGGGAGTACTTAGTTCTGAGTTATCTGTTTATACATTAGCTGTCATAACACTTGAAAGAAACTACGCTATTACTCATGCTATGCATCTAAACAAAAGACTTTCTTTAAAACATGCTGGTTATATTATGCTCTGTGGATGGACTTTTGCAATCATAATGGCTATTTTACCATTGATAGGTGTTTCAGATTATCGAAAATTCGCAACATGCTTACCTTTTGAAACTAGTACATCTTGGAGTTTAACTTATGTTGTCTTTCTCATTTTTATAAATGGAGTAGCATTTCTGATACTGATGGGATGTTATTTAAAAATGTATTGTGCCATAAGGGGATCACAAGCTTGGAACTCAAATGATTCTAGAATCGCTAAACGTATGGCTTTACTTGTATTTACTGATTTTTTATGTTGGTCACCAATAGCTTTTTTTTCAATGACTGCAGCATTTGGTTGGCAATTAGTCACTTTAGAACAGGCTAAAGTATTCACAGTTTTTGTATTACCTTTGAATTCTTGTTGCAATCCATTTTTGTATGCTATATTAACAAAACAGTTCAAAAAAGATTGTGTTTTAATATGTAAAGCTATTGAAGAATCCAGAGTTACACGTGGTATAGGACGATGTAGGCACAGTTCAAACTTTAGTAATCGTCAAACTCCTGCTAATACCAATAGCTTAGTTGACCGTTCTTCAAGAGATAATCAAGTCCATCAACCTTGTAACTGTAATGTAAAACTGTTGGGTGATAGTGTAAGTTCAAAGAGAACACCAAAGGGATGGTTGATTAGCAAAGTTCATTGGATGAGAAACTGCTTAGGTAGAAATAGTAATACTAGGCACCGCACAAGATCTGATCAATACGCTTATCAGATAGCTGAAATACAGCAAAAACAACATAAACGAGCATCATCGGTTTCATCAAGTGAGAACTTCAGTTCTTCAAGATCTGATTCATGGAGACAAAACCACCACCACTGTGGACTTCCAATGAGGTTATTAGATCCAAAGAGAAGGGCATCATCATGGATAATAACAAGGAAAACTTCTCAAGATTCAAATTTATCAAGTTCAAGAAATGATTCTTCAGGATCTGCAACAACTAATAGCACCACTATGTCAAGGGTTTCTAGATCTAGTAATTCTGGAGAAGTAAGGCCAAAACCTCGATTAACAAGACAGAGTGCTATACAAGATGAATGTGATTTATTTGGATCACCTGCAAAATTAACCGTCCGTTTTCTAACTACAATCCCTTCAGCTGCTGAAACCAGTGTTCAGCATGAAGATGACAACCCTTGCTATGCAATTTTACATGCAAGCCAAGAACAGTCATCAAATACTAGTCAAAGCCCATCTCCAAATTCAGCTAAACACAATAATTCGACTTCAAAAAAGAAACAGAATTCATGAACCTAAGTTTCAGGGTAAAATTATTGTTACGTTAAATTTTAAATGCTGCTTTTACATTTTAAAAATCTTATTGAAGAAATTCTCACTATATTCCTCTTTGTACTACACTGTCTTAAATCAATCGTATTGTAGTATTTTGTTGACCAACCAGATACCCTAAGTCAGTGAATAGTAAGAAAAACATTAATTTGGGATTTAAATCATAATGAATAATAAAGATAAAAACATTTTGCACAAGCTACTGACACTAGTTTTAAATGTAACATTAAGTTCAACAAGATCTTAAAACATAGTTAAGCCACTTTTTGATGTTTCTCTTTTTAAGTCAGCTCTGAGTAAAATATATTGATTAAAATCTCTACAATCAGACTATATATATTCAAGATATATATATGTATCGCAACTCCAATATGATTTTTTTTCTTATTATGAGGTTTAATAGAAATGTATCAGTAAGGTATTGGTAGATCAAATTTTTTAATTTAAAGCTCTTATACTTAGTTCACATATATTACTTTTTAATCAATCATTAATTTATAAAAAAAATTAAAAAAATATTTTAAGAAATTAAAGAATAGCATTTACTATTTATCATTAAATTCCACTTCAAATTATAATGATATCTTATGTTTTACTAAAGAAATCCTATTATCATTATTTAAAAAAAAAAAGTATGAAATTTTACAACTACACATCTCCATAGTGAAAATCCATAGTCAGTCCTGATTGTACATTATTTTAATTTATTGGTTTTAGTAGTTTTCCCCTGTATTTTTTTTTTTCAATTCAAAAATTATATTTTTACTAAATAATGGTCATTGAGAGGAGAGAGCTTAATTATTCTATATATTTTAAAGAAAATATTTATTTGTATTTTAAGAGAAATATTTTGGACTATTTTTTTCTTTACCAATGCTCGCTATGTATACACATATTTTGATTGTTTGTGCCATTTTGATAGATTGTCAGAATAACCTATAAATTAATTAAAAGGAATGATGTATATTTTCTTACTTCAGGCCTTCAATATATCCTCATATATAGATAATAAAACTCTTCTTTTATTTTATACATAATCACTTCAATTTCTCGAGACTGGTTTCAAAATTACCCTATTTTGTCACAATTTCATTAATTTTAAACTTTTAATTTTAGATCAACTGAACACTTTCAACTATCATATAAACATACTTTTTTAAATAAACAAGTTTGTTTATATGATAATTTTAACTTGTAATTAATGACCTGGGCAGAATAGCCTGCAAAACGTTTTTAAATAATTGGATTGGACAGGATTACATACTGATTTTACTAATGTAAACATTAAAAATTAATACTACAGTTTAAATATAATATTAATAAATAAACCTAGATTTAGTGAAGTGCTACTGGGAATATTTTTTTATTTTGTTTTTTTAATCTTTGATAATTTATTTGTTTATGTATCCCTTTTTTTTATATACATATAATAATATAGACTAAATAGGATTTGGAATAAACTTAGATATATATTTTTTAAATTGATTTTAATTTTTTTTTATTTAACAAAAATGAATATTCAAATCTATCAAATTTTTGGGTTTCATGAAATTATTATATCCAGTATTTAGAATAATAACTATTAGATGAATTATTTATTTAATCTTATTGGTAGTTTGTCTAAAGAGTTTTTTGGCTCACCTGTCGTTTAAAAGGTCCTATGAGCGATTTCCTCAGATATTAATTCAAAGAACAGTTTTCAGTGTGTGAATAATTAATAATTCAGGAAAAAATAGTAGTAGCTCAGTAAACTGAATCACTTGACCTGGGGAATTTTAATTTTTGCCTCTCTCACTGGATAGTTTCACTGATATAATTTCCAAATTTATTCTCAATATTAACATAAATTAATGTTTTAAAATCAAAATTTTAAGACATTCATCATCTATAATCATCAAAATTTAATTTTTCAAAATTCATGATGAACAAATATAATTACTTTTGTGTAAGAGCTTTAAATTTTAAAGTTACATTAAATGTCATAATGCATTTAACGTGAAACTAAAAATAAGTTTCATATTTGTTGTAAAATTTAATTTTGAAACCAATCAATAATATTATACTCTTTTTTTTTTTAAGTATGAAAATGTTTTATAATTTTTTTTCATATGATATGACTGGATAGGATCTTTCAGAATGCTAAATGGGACAAAGTTACTAATTAATTTATTCATACATAATTGATATTGCATTTAAAGAAAAGTTTGTATAATATGTAAAAAATGTAAATAAATTATCAGTCATATTTTAAAAGATATTGGAGTGTACACTAAGTTCTCTCTTTATATATGTATATTTGTGTTTCATATATGTGCATGTGTCTTAATGGATATAAATGTTGACATTCATGAAGGAATAGAATTTTCACGCAAATAAAAAATTACTTATATATTTGTGTGTCTATATGTTTTGTATGTTGTAGAATTATGTATGCATGTGTTTGTGTATGTATGTATAGTGTGTGTATTTATGTATGTTGTATCAATATTTAAAGGAACCAAAGATTAATTCTTTAATGTTAAATTTTAATGTGTTGTGATCTTAGAAAATTAGATTTTAATATCAGTTGTAATTAAATAAACTCTACCTTATAGACATAAAATTTTGATTCTTAAAAAATTAAGATTAAAATATGAAAAAACAGCATATGTGGTTTATTTGTATAGTAGTCAAATATATATTTGTTTAAATACATAACTGTTACAAAAATTATATATTTGTATTTTTTTCCCTATGACCAATTTTGGAGAAAAGTTTAAATACTTACAAATTTACAAATATTACAAATATCATAAACCTTATATTTATGAATAAAACAGCAAATAAAAATGTTGTATTCTTAATGCGACTTATACAAAACATGAATGAATGCACTGATTAGTGAAAATCATTGTTTAAAATTACAGTCAATATTCTAAAAATAATTTATGGCAAAAATGATATTTATTTGACCTCCCATTTCTTTTTTAAATATCATTTATTTTCCAAAAAGAAAGTCAAAATATTATTTCTTAAAGTTAATATTGAAACCTTTATAATTTTCTTATTTTATCTTTTAATTTTTTTTGGTTAACCTATTAATCTTATGTTTCTTCAGAAATATTTTTTGGTTAAGGTCGTTTTGGAGGTTTCCACTTCTTCTTAATTTCACTTAACAGCTTCTCATTGATACGAGGCCTTAATGATACAGGGAAGTTAGATGAACTCTCTGGAAAAAAAAAAGATAAATGATTAAGCATTATTTCTCCAATTTTTTCCAGCATAAGAACTACTTCACATAAGTGGTGATAATTACTATTGGCTGCATTTATTAAATGTTCTTTTTCAGGATTCATAGGTTTGTCTTTAGATGGCATGTACATATTTTTACAATAAATTCTTGTTTGGTAGGTAATAGGTACTTCATTTAGATACTCTAAAAAATAAAAAAAATATATTATACATATATATATGATTTACCATAAGTAAATTTGAAAGGAATAATCAGGACTGTGGTCAAAAAGGAAGAAAATATAGTACTCAACTATTTATTTATATTATGCTTATGTTTCAACCAAGATCTTCATCAAGGCTGTTAGGAGGGAGTGTAAACTGAGAACGCTCAAATTAGTCATTTGATGAGTTTCTAAATTGTTCTTTTATAATTAATTTATAAGGCATTTTTGTCATTTATATTTAATTTCTTATTATATTTATATTTATATATTAAAGGGGGTAGCAGTAGCAGCATGGCAACGCACCAGTCAACCAACCCAAAGGTTGTCAGATCGAGTCCTACTCCCACCTGGGATTTTTTCAAGCATAAAATAATACAAAACTCACTCACAACCTCCCCTCGGGTATTTGTGAGGCCTGTTAGCCAATGGGTGGCACTTACTAAAAATAGGTGTGGGAGTGACGAACCAACCTTATGAAAAAACCATGTCAAGAAATGCACGATGTAATATCCTATATATTATACACGAAGACTTAGACCTCCATGGTCTGTTGCCTCCATAATAATAATATTTATTTTCAAATCTAAAATATTGCTGATTTTAATACAATGGTCATAAAATCACAATTAATTATTCATAACTAGCATTATACCTATTTTTCATTTAAAAAAAAATAGTATTACAAGTTTTTATAACTATGCAAAATTATTTTTAAAAAACAAACTTTTTTAATTTACTGCAAGATCAATGACTGACGGTATGCGATAATTAAAGGAAGATGGTCAGTCTGGGTGTGGTCAAAGAAAAAAACATAACATAATAATGTTATCTAAATTAAAAATTAAAAAACAGTTTAGTGTTTGCTATGAAAGTATTTTGCATTTTTTAAAAATTGATTGATTTGACTGAAATTTATTAAAAGAATCTAAACAAATAACAATAAAGGCAAAAAAAACAACTTATAAATCATGAAATTATTAAAATTATATATATATATATATATATATATACATATATTAGTGATATTTTACATCTATAGTAAAATCTAATCAAAAAGTTTTCATCGTTTCCATGAACAGTAAAAGGATATTGGAAGTTAGACAATAAAACAATAACATTCTGAAAAAAATAGTTAATACTAATAATATAAAGATAACATTATTATTTTAGTGTACATGGGAGAGTTTTTATGTTTTGTATTTAAATAGTTATAATTTAAGTTATAATTTTAAATTAAGAATTATTTATGATTTATTAATAATTTCTTTGAAACATAGGTTTATTAGATGTATTAATTTGCATCTTAATGTATTATATTGATAAATAACCTTTGTTTGATAAATTTTATATCATACGAACCATTCATAATTTTGAATTGTAAATTTAAATGTTTGAACAATGCTGTCTATTATAAACCACTATCAGGTAGTTGGTATTTGTTTGGTAATATATATCAACCACAAGAGCTTATAAAACTTAGGATTTTATGAAGTGAATTAAGTTTTTAAAGACTCAAAAATTAATTAACACTTATTCTTGAATGTAAAAGTGTAAAAAAGTGATAATAAAAAATACTTTAAATTGTTGGAATGGTTTGAGTAGTTCTGTTAACAGAAAATGTTCAGTTGATCACCAGCTCTTGGAATAACAGCTTGTATAGCTTAGTTGTATTTATTTATTTCTTAAATTATGATATTTACTATAAATTGAACTAAGTAACTTTACAAGTATAAGTGGACAGTGTAGTGATGAAACAGATCATAAATAGTGTTCATGATCTATAAAAATTCTTTTTATAAGGAAAAATTGAAATAATTTGTATTCATTTAATTTTTTTTAATGCTCTTGTTTTTTTCAAAATAATAAAAATTTAGTGAAGTAAAAAAATAGTGAGATGCATTTTTAATTATAATTGTTTAAAAAAAACGTAATATTAGTGAAATTGAAATATATTGAGGGCAGGCCTAATAAATAAATGCATTTTAAAATTGGTTCAATCGATTTTTTATGAGTCAACTAAATGGATTCATACATATACATACATATATTTCCATATTCAAGAATTATCTTATTGTAAGTAAATGTAATCTTCTTTTAATTAGTTTTTAAAAACAAAACATTTTAATATCTTGTTGTAGTTGTTTAAATTGTTTTGTGACAAAAAATAAGATATATTACTGGCAGAGCTTATTTGCTGTTGAAACTAGAGTACTTACCTAGTTTTTGAGTTGCAGTGACTGTCTTAGAAAGAAAAGCAGCATTCTTTAATATTGGATTATCCTTTATGTTTAGCTTTTTCAAATTCTGCAGTTTAGATATCACATTTGAAAATGAGTTCAAGTCTCTAATTTTATTACTTGATACATCTAGTATCTCAATGTTTGTTAAATATTGTAATCCACAGATGGTTCTCAATTTGTTGCCTGTAGCCTTTAATTCTAGTAAGTGGGTCTACAATAAATCATAATGTGTGTTTATATTATTTTTTAATTTTGTTATCTTTTTATAAATTTTTGTCAGGATGGCGATATTGTTGGATGGTGGTAAAAGAATATTAATAACTTTAATAAACCGTTTGGTAGTAACTTAA
Organism: Halyomorpha halys; assembly: GCF_000696795.3. Lineage (NCBI taxonomy): Eukaryota > Metazoa > Arthropoda > Insecta > Hemiptera > Pentatomidae > Halyomorpha > Halyomorpha halys. The sequence continues at coordinate 121,278 of NW_027110658.1, read as the reverse complement.
AATTAATATATTACAAAACAAGATAAATCCCCCCAAAAATAGTCCTAAGGATCAGGAGTAGATACTAGTTAGTAGGGAGCCTGATTCATAAGACATACACAAGGCTGTGCTCCAGGAAGGCCAAGGTCAGCTCAGTGCTTCAACTGTTACAATGTGAAGTACACATTTTAGGATTGAGACAACCCGGGAGAAATTAAAAGATTGATAAATACTTAAATCTTTGAACAAAATAATAACCAATTTAATACGATTTTTACTTAGCCAATTAATTTTCAAATTACTAAAAAGGGGTGTGATTAGATAATTTACCATTAGTTTGCTGTTATGAACCATTCCTATCCTTGTTTTAATTGTAATTTTTCTACAACGCTCATACTTTAAATATTTCTAACCAATCCAATTCCAACTCTAATAAATAATAAATTTACTTTTTATTATGTTTGTCAATGATTCCCGAATGCTCAACTTATCTTATTTTCAAACTCCTATTTTTTTAATAATCATATCCACTATAAATTAATTCATTTCGATACACAACATACTGGCTATTCTATGATCTGCTCCTTACACACATAACCCTGGTGGCCCTGCACTAGAGAAGACTGATATTGGAAACATAATTTATTATCTTTGCTCAGTTTTTATTTTACTTTGGGTTTTTTTAATGGGGCAATCTTAACTTCTAAATAACTGGTTGTTGATACAATTGATTTTATGTTTCTTTGTTTATTTATTTTTTAGGGGCTAAATGTTTTGAATTGGAAGAAAAAAGTGGGATAAATGACATTTCAGCTTTTTATGGATTCAGCTCCTCCCACAAAAAACTTTATAGACAGTTTTAACTACTCAAATCCGGTTGTTCAGAATAACAATGTTTCGGCTATTTTCATTTTGAATTTTTTCTTTTCTTTTGATGAACAAATTTTTTTAATAAAATATAAATGGGGATACGTGGCATTTCGCTTTTTTTTTTTTTTATCTAAAAGAGTCACTGAAATTCTGAGCTAAGGAGTGGTGAATTAGGTGTTAAGGATCTACAATCATCCATTTATAGCAATGAAAGATGTGAAAAGTAAGAAAAAACACTGGTTATTCAATACTGACATTAATGTTTAACTTTTTTTTTAAAGACTGTTATTCTCCTTAACCTTCTACAACTTTATTAGTTAAATATTTATTTTTCCATAATCATTGTATTTCAAATGAAACATTACACATATATTGCTACATTTCTGGCTAACTACTGCTTTTAGGCGTGGGGGGGAGGGGGATTCTTCTTTCTTATTCTCCTTAAGTGCCTTTCAGTGAGGAGGAGCCTCTAACCACTTGGTCCACACATCTTGGTCCATGGCAAACATCTCCATCTGAGCCAGCGTTTTTCCTCTTTCCAGACCTAGTCGTTGGATATGTTCCATATAGCTCCTTCTAGGTCTGCCTCGTGGTCTTCTACCAGTCGGCCTCGCCTCCATACATTTTCTTGGCGCTCTGTCTTCTCCCATTCAACAGACATGTCCATACCATCGGAGCTGTCAGTGTTCGATCACAGATTTTACTGAGGGGATCTAGAGTTCTTCTCTTATTCTTTCATTCCTATCTCTTCTAGTTTTGCCCAATGTTCTTCGCAAAAATTGCATTTCTGCAGCCGTAATCCTGCTAGGTGCTTGTCTTGGTCACCCAACTTTCACTGCCATATAATAATGTTGGGCGGTATATTGCTTTAAAGATATGAAGCTTGATATCCTTACCTACCTCCCTCTTTCTCACAATAGTATTGCATAACTGGTAGTAAATACCATTTGCTTTATTTATCCTATTTCCAATACTTCATCATTACATACTATTTGTCCATTGCCCATGTCCATTTCATCTCTGGCAATAGTCATAACCCCATGGGGGTGGGGGTTCCAGAAACCGAATTTATTTATTTTATAGATTTGTCGGGGTTGTCTGGTCTTAGGAGATTTCTCCAACCTGATATCTCTTAACAGAAGGCCCACGACATGGCGTATTCA
>NW_027110658.1:115227-118434 GCF_000696795.3 Halyomorpha halys | reverse complement strand
TATTGCTCGATCTCTTTTTATTTTATAATTACATTCTTACATATTACATATTAACATATATACATTTTATACAAGAGATCGTATTTTTATAATAATAAACTTATATACAATTGTACAGCTTCTTAGACGCTTGTAGTGCTGGCCCCTAGCGGGATATAGCGGTACTCCGTGCTCGCTGACTGTTACAGATTCATATAATATATTTCTATCAGTTCCTTATGCGAATCGACCAAATAAAGAATTAATTATTTATTTTTAATTATCAAATCAAGTTTTAACACTTAAAAATCCAAATAAATAAAACAAAGGTACTATAGAGGATGAAATTTTGAAAAAAAAAAAAAAAAAACAGTATTGAAGCCTTATTGGAGTATTTCAATGAAGATAAGACGTACATAATATTAAAAATCATAATATTATACATTGATAAAACCATTTTAATCAATATCGTTTGAGTTGTTTTCAATATAATGTTTAAAAAAAAAGAAGGTGTAAAAATCAGAGACATAAAGTAGCACTGTTTAGGATTTTAGCAAAAAAAGCTACTGTAACATCATAGCTATATATTTTCATACTTTAAATACGTTCTAGTTGTGTTCAACTTTTCATTACTGATTTAGGCTGACAAATAAAAAAAAGAACGTTTTCCCATATTAGGGCTCAGTAAACCTTGAAACGAGTAATTCAGTTGAAAAGTCGGATTCGAAATTTTTCACGATCACAATATGTATTCACAGTACTGTATATTTCATAAATCGGGGAAAATTTTTTTTTTTTTTTAAACAAAAAACAAACCAGTTTCAATTGACAGGTTATTCTCAAAAGAGTGGACCCTGGAGAAATTAAGAGAGTTTATTTATTTTTAACTCTGAATAAACATTATACAAGGTAGATGCACCAGTAGTAGGCACTTAAGATTTAAAAGACAAAAATAAAACTTTGTATTTCACATCATTTTAAAAATCTACTTATGCTGAGTTTCTTTCAGAAATATCGCAGCGATTAAGGCAGTCTGTTATATCCCCCGTTAACAAAAAATTCTCCACCTGGACAAATAATTGTGTTTAGTTAAATCGTGGAAAACAAGATTTTTTATAAATCAATAAAACAACTTTTTGAAATTAGGATTGTTTAAAGTTTGTATTTTGGATTAGGCATACATTCATAAAAGGATTAAAGTCAATACGATAATTTCGGATAATGAAGACTGATAAATACATTAGAATACAAAAAAAAAGTTTTTATGAAGACGAGCATTATCTTCATTTATTTTTTATAAAATCTGAAGTAAATTAAATTGGAGAGGTTTACAAATCAAAAACAAGAATTGAAAAGAAATCCATCAGTAAAACAAAATCCTAATATTAAAAAAAACTTAAAACATTTTTTTTAGATTACTGATTTAATATATTGATTGTTTTATAGTGGTCTATTTTATTATTAACACAAACTTCAATGATCCATTTTTTCTCTCAACTTTTTATTTTAAAAATCCTCCAACAATAAAACCTTAACCCCAACATTAAAGTGGTTTTATTGTTCATATTGTTATGAGGTTAATAAAAAAGGAAAAACAGTTTTCGTGGAATAGTTTTTGTATTGAAATTATTTGGTTTATATAAGACATGGGCAATTAGCCTGCAAAAAAGACAATTTAATGAATTATGACATCAGTGGTTAAGGCTGTCTCCTTGAAAATGGCCTAAGGGCCAAAACGTTGGAGGTTTTTTAAAATAAAAAGTGGATCATTGAATTTTGTGTTAATAATAAATTAAACGTTTTTGTTAAAGTGCCAACTGCTGGTGGATCTAAAAATGGAAGCTACCTAGCGACCTGTTTTATTGTCTTTAAATTCGATTCATACCATGCTCACGTCATTAAAACCACTATATTAAAAGACGCCCTAGAAAAGTTGGTATGACCCGGCTACCCCTCCTGGCCATGTCAAAGCTATGAATGTTAATTACACTAATTGTGTAATAAAATATTAATACCACTATATTAAAAGACGCCCTAGAAAAGTTGGTATGACCCGGCTACCCCTCCTGGCCATGTCAATTTATATGTTTATATATCATTTATATTTAATATATATAACAATTATATTTAGTATATATCATAAATAATTTACATATATATTAGGCAGTTTTGAACACGGATCCAAGTTATAGTAATTTGTTGCAAAAACCATCCAACTCGTCAGTTCGAATAACGTAGACATTATCTGACAACATGATCTGGCATAGATGGTATGATCCAAAGTCAAATTAAAAACTTATATATTTATTTACATATTCCCATGAAATAAAAAAAATCATTTATTTATCAATGTGGAGACCAACTTGATATACGTAATATGCATGTTTTGAAGTTTGTGAATGAAAATTATTAAAATTAATCATTAATTATGAGAGATAGTTGACCGTGGATGACTTATACGAGGAAAAGATGGTTGGGGGTGCGGTCAAAATAAAACACAAATAAGTTGATGTAACTTATTTAATCCTGCCAAAGTTTCGGCTAGAGTTTCTAGCTTCATCGGGGCTAAGAACAGAACAAGATAACAACCAATGAATATAGATAATAAAAAATAAAATATAAACAGAATGACATAAAGTGAATAATTTTACAGAATGGAATTAATAAAATAAAGTGATGAGAGAAGTGGAAAATAAAATGTATACATAGGTAAAATAACATAATTAAGGAAATAAAATAAAAATGAAGTTATATAATGCAAAGAAATATGAATATATTAGTTATTAATAATTTAAAAATTAAAATATGGAAAGAAAAATAAAATTGAGAGAAAGAAAATATATCTAACCATAATAATTGATTAAGAGGCAAAATATAAGTAAAGTTTAACAAAAGAAATGAATAGAAAAAAATATTTTGAAAAAAACAATAATAATATATGGTGAGCATAACTAATAACGTGGGTAAGGAAAATTGAGAAAAGAATGGATGGTAAAGTAAAGATAGAGGGAAAAAAAGAATAAAACGAACCTGTTAGCTTGAAATCTAACCGCCAAGTGGTATTCTGCGACGAGAACGGTCAAACTCCGAATTAAAAAAAAACGTTACAAGAATGACTAAGTGTTTTTAAGAAGAAATGTTACGAATGGGTAAAAAATAAATAGTAAAAAGTAGAAAATATTTAGAGGCAGAAAGCGTGTGAGAAGGTGACGACAAATGGTTTTTGGA
>NW_027110658.1:96012-114779 GCF_000696795.3 Halyomorpha halys | reverse complement strand
GATAGTCTTGGGGTTCTTGAGTAATTGTTTTGGACCAGAGCTCTGTCAAAGAGAAGATAATGGGAATCCTGTCATTGTTTAAGTGTTTTGTTAACCTAGCTTCTTAGAGACCAGGCCTAAAAGTCTAAATATCACACCAGCGAGAAAGTATGACAGTGTAAAGCGTTTTTGTCTCCACGCTGATAGTTAGTAAACTTAATATCGCTCACAGTTCAACTTAGTAAGTGAATGATAAAACTAATATCATGAGGTTGGTTATAAGGTACGAAGTTCAGTCTTGTGTAGTCATTCATGCAAAGATAGTTAATCGTACTTATCACCAATAATCAAAAGCAAATCCTGATAGTACGACAGTACTGTTACGAAAGTAAATAGTTTACATGGTATTAGTGGTTGTGACAGCTGTCATTATCACTATCACCGTCACTGTGGAATCTGGAATTAAGCTATCATATATAAAATTGTCTTGTCAGTCTACTATACCGTTTAAATAGTTTATAATTCTTAATAGATTAAATAAGAATAAATCTACCATTATTATATACATTAGTTCATGTTGTGAATAATAGACATACTCCACACCTGTATTTTCTGAAGTGTGGTACCTGTACATCTAGCAATACATGAAGAGAGAGAGAAATACTTTATTTATCTATGCTGCCTAAATACATCAGGTTGCTATCTCACACAGCATACTTATCAATCCGTAATCGGACATATATAAATTACACATACATGGTATACTCAGAAAAAAAGAGATACAATAATAAGATATAATACAATATTCATGGTAATTTTGTGTGAGCTCACTTTACATTATGTTTTGAACTGAGCTTTAACATAATAATAAAATTAAATGCTCAAAAGAAATTAAACTGAAAAAAATGGAAATAAAATTTGGCTATATTAAATTATTTTGTTTCTGTTCTAAATTTGAATGAGTTTTCTGTTGGAATAAATGATTTATGACTGATCAATCAATATAGTCGTTTCACGTTGATTGGGTGCAGGACTTATTGATTGGTCATTTCTTATTGCTTCAGTTTTCTTTCTTCATTTATTGTCATGCCTGCTTCAATTCTTCCCCTCTTTCCTGCCTGGCTCTGGTTGAGCCTAACTTTACTCACTCATTCTGCCCATAGGTACTAATTAATGAAATTGAAGATGGTTGTTTTTAAATTAGAGTACTCTAATATATCTGACTATGGGGTCTACCAAGGTCTAGTTATTGAGTGGAGTGGGGTTACACGTTTCACCCGGGCTTTACTGTATATAATAATAAAAAAGAATTATTTCTTTGATGCTTCGATGATGTCTTCGTTTTAGGTGTTATCAATTTTTTAAAAATAAATGAATTCAATATATCGTTGCTTTGCTTTATAGTGGCACATCTTATAAAAATTAGTTTTTTTATATATTATGTATTTGACGTGCTTCTTATATAGTGCTGTAAATTAGAGTTACTTTGTGACAGCCCTACTGGCTTTGGAAAAGTATGCAAGATGAAGTAGAATCTGTTGAATATCTTAACTTGCCTTCCTGACGTACTCTATGTCCGGCTGCAGCAGTTTTAATAAGGTTCTAGCTATTTGACGACAAGACCCCACAAGTGTTGGGCCAACTGATTTAATTTTTTTATAAATAAAATAATTATCAAATGAAATTTAATACGTCCATCATCTTGAATCAAAATTGTAGATAACCTATATCTATAAATTTTTATACCTTTGAAAATAGCAACAATAAAAAGTTTAGTATAAAATGGGTAAGCAGTTTTTATACAAAAATTGTACAAATATATAGGTTTTTGATGCACAACTATTTTATTTCAAGTTATTTGATGGTAAGTTGATATGATTTAAAATTCTGTTTTCTCGGGACAAACAACTAAAAGAGTTTAAGAAACAGACAAACATTAACATTTCTCATTTTATTTATAAAATATGAAGTAGTAAAATTTAAGTCTAATGTTTTCTTTAATTTAGCTAGTCTTAATTGTTCGTATATTCGGAATCAACCAACCATAGAGGACTGAGATTTGAAGATGAATTGGGAAATAATTTAGTTCAAGTTAGATACTCATTAAAGGTAACTCAGCCATAGGTAATCAAAGGTTGGACCGCGTAGTAGTGGGCGAGATAATGCGCCAATATTGGTTTGTGACTGCAGCGGGGCCGGTTCAAATCCGGCTTGGGAGGTCGCCTTGTATTTCTGTGCGGTCCAACGAAATGAAAACTTTGACCCCCCTCCACTAGGGTGGTAACCTGTTGATAAGGAAGGTGCTCATATATATATATATTGAAAAAATAATCAAAGGTTATTGATAAAAACTCATTCGAATTAATGTTTTTATTAATGACTTTTGATTACATACAACGGAGGTTCCTTTGATGAGCATTTCATTTGAATTATCCATATTCCCCAAATTACGCCATCAAAAACAGATATGACGTCATCAAAACCACATACGACAAATGTGTTAGAAAAAGTTTAAAATTAAGAAAATTATTAAGGATTAACTATTTATTATTTGAAGTAATGTGCAAAAATTGTTATTGTTAAAAAGACAAAAGAAAAAAAAAGAGAAGTAGATTGAGAACTGAGCCACGTTGTTATTGACTGAAGAGCTCAGAGGAAATTGAGATCTCTCAGATAGATGATATTATTTACTTAGTCCGTTTTTGTTTTCAGACCAATCAATGCGAAGCTTTTAATTTTATTTTGGTACTGACCTTAAGATCAGTCGATCTCATAGTCTATCTTTGGAACGCAATATTACGGATATGAAGTGAAAGTTACGAAACATTGTGTTTAAAAAAGTGATAGTCTTGGGGTTCTTGAGTAATTGTTTTGGACCAGAGCTCTGTCAAAGAGAAGATAATGGGAATCCTGTCATTGTTTAAGTGTTTTGTTAACTTAGCTTCTTAGAGACCAGGCCTAAAAGTCTAAATATCACACCAGCGAGAAAGTATGACAGTGTGAAGCGTTTTTGTCTCCACGCTGAAAGTAAACTTAATATCGCTCACAGTTCAACTTAGTAAGTGAATGATAAAACTAATATCATGAGGTTGGTTATAAGGTACGAAGTTCAGTCTAGTGTAGTCATTCATGCGCTAAGATGACGTCGCCAAAAACAATATTCACAGTGTCGGACAGCTGTTTTCTGGTCACACTAACTCGTCGGCCTAGCTATTCATGATACGAAGGTCAATGAAGGAGATCCATCTAAACGACATAAAGTTCAAGCAAAGTAAATACGTAACACTTTCTGTAAGAAATTATATTTTCTGAAAATAACTATTTAAAATTACATTAAGCATTACTACTGACATAAATAATATGTCGCTAGCATTAATATAGTGTCTTCTGTATCAAGTTGGCGTTCACCTAGATGTCATAATTTATAATATAATTTTTTTTTTTTTTTTTCTAATTTGATAGATTTATTTATTGATAGATATTACAATCTGCCACACAGTTGTGGGCAATAGGTAATAGTGATGAATGATCTCATACATACTAAAATAAAAAAAATAAAATAAAATAACAAATAAAAAAAACTCTCTTAAAATATATACAAACAAAAGAATAGACAAGATGAACATAATCAAACTATCTGTATGAAAAATAAATAAATAAAATAACATAATGATAAAATAAAATATACAATACATAATATAAATTAATGAAATGTTGTCAATGAATTAATAATACCTATTAATTTCCATAACAGCGCATTTTTCTCAGCTAATGTTGTTTTTTTTTCAATATTCCTTAAAGATCCATAATTATGAAGCGATAAGATAGTACAAAACAAAGCTATATATTTCAGACAGGAATTTTTCACTTTTATTGCATGAACATTTTTATGATTTAGAGATAGAAGTGAAATGCATTTTCTGAGTGCAATTTGTCCCCATGCCTTAATTTATAACTTGTATTTGTGTGAGGCCATGCTTAAGCTAATAATGAACATTTGAGAAAACTGCGAAAGAAGCAATGTTTTTAAGCTCATAATTGACCTGACAACTGCCAGCTGTCATTTATAAAGTAATTATATTTTACCTTTTTTAATTATTTAAAATATTTTATCCCGAACAATATATATTCCCAATCCTATACTAGTACAATACTCATACTAGAAACATTTCGAGGTGAGTACAAGTTAAGTAATCTGCACTCAAGAAAAACTTCAATTATGAGTACACAGAACCATACTCGAACAAAAAAAAAATATACTCATCATTTAGTATTTTGAGTACATCTTATTATTTTTGGGGCCGTTCGAAGCCAAGAAAGTGAAAACGCCAACTTTTGACTGACTCGTGACTGCAGCGGCGTTGGTTTGAATCTGGCCTGTTTTTTTTCTTTTATGACTCTCTTTTTGACATGCGGGGGTTTATCTAAAGGTTACCAACCTATTCTAACCATGGTGGGGGGGGGGGGGTCAAGTTTTCATTTCGTGGGACCACTACAGAAATCAAAATTCCCAGACCGAATTCAAACTAGTGACATTGATTTTACTTTAAGATACAAGTAAATGCTAAAATTTCAAACCAAACTATGAGGAATGTCCGTATGATTAGATCGTAAGCAAACCACACTTTCCTTTTTGTTTGTTTATTGTTTTCATTTCGTGGGACCACCACAGAAATAAAACAAGTGGGGGGGAGAGAGTCGACATTTTTATTTAAAAAAACCGGATTCGAACCGACGCCGTCAGAGTTCCCAGGTTGAAAAGACTTCCGCCTCAATAGCTCCCGGCCTAGGGAGTTGAATTTTATTTCTGTTTATGTCACAAATAACAAACGGTCATTAAAAATAATATTTAAAAAAAATCTTATTATTTTGAATAATTTTTTTTTTGATTTAGGTATTTTTGATTATAGGAAATAACTATTTAGTATTACTTTGTACTCGGTACTCATATACTTTTTACTAAAAATTTTGTTTGAATACGAAAATAATTGATGACGAAATGGCTCTAAATTTTTAATGACATAACATTTAATTAGAAAAATTAGTTAATTGCCAGTTTACTTACAATTTTTGTGTAAGATGTAATCAATTACAAAAGTACAAAATAATTATAAAGTTTGATATAAATGTTGAGAACGTGTTTGATTGATTTAACACAGTGTTCAGTACTCGCGTAAGTACTTATAGCTCAAAATATAAAAAATAATCAGGTACTGCCCAACTCTGAAATACTACAGTACATGCAACTTTAACTATTCTGCTTAGAATGTTTCTATTGTAGTTATCTCTTTCTCTAAAACGTAATTGACGGTAAGATAGAATGTAATTCAGCTAAATATGTGCAGTTTATATTAATTCGTTGGGTAAGCAATTAGTCAATTAACAGAGGACAATGCTAATCCAATTTAACACTTTAATCTCGTTATTGTGGCATGTTTTTCTTTTATTTTTCAATTATGGTCTCATTTGTTTCGGCAAACAATGAAAGAACTCTTATGAGTGTATCAACAGATGGAATTTTTTTTGTTACAGCTACCTTTATTTGGGATTAAAAATTTACAATTACTTTTTCAATACTTTTAAATGAGTTAAATACACAAAGAATTTTTTTTTTAACTGTAATTTAGTTGGAAAAATATTAAAAAATCTATGTTTTGATGCTATCCCAAGTAAACCACTATAGTTCCAATTCATCCCTCTATTCTCAGTCCGCTGGTGTTCCTCAAGGTAGTTTCCTCGGTACAGCTGTCATTCCAACCAATCCTAACACTATCCTCACCACGTATGCCGATGACACATGTGTGCTCGCAGTTAATAATAACCCATTTACCGCAGTCAATTGTATCCCAAACTCTCCAATCCCATATCACAGTCCTCGAAGAATGATGTCGTGATTTGAGGATTAAGATAAATTCCAACAAATCCCATCTAATCACCTTTACCCTTCGTCGTAAACCTACCGACTGCCCTATAGTTTCATTTCATAATGTTACTCTTATATCTCGATTTCGACTTTTACAGTACTTACTGGACAAACGGTCTAAACTTCCAATTCATTAGAAAAGACTGATTTACGTGACTGTAATGAGGCCAATCTTGACATATGAGTTGAGCTTTGGAGATCCACTTAACCTTTGAATTCCTCTTGTATCCAATCCTTATAATCCAAAATTCTTCGTGAAATTCTCAATGCTCCTTACTTTGTCGCAAATAAAATCATACATAAAAAAGACCTTAATGTTCCCTATGTGACCGATCTAGCCCGAACCAGATATATAACTCCTTCCATTATAAACTCCCTAACCACTCAATAATAATAATAAATGAAAATTTCTGCTAATGTACATATTTACAATTATCAAGGAAAATCTGAGACAGAAAATATATAAAGCATTTTTGAAACTTTCAATTGTTATTTTTCCGGAATTGGGTGGACAGGAGGTAGTCGAAGATACGGGATTTGAAGTTTGGAAGGGTATTAGAACTATGAATGAATGAGGGAATAGAATTTCATAGGGAAGAGGATCGATAGGCCCACGCTTCAACTCCCTCAGCTACAGACGGTCCTGTAGTGCAAAACATAAACATTTCTCCCTCTATTAAGGTATATGGAAACACTATTCTTACAAAAAAGACAAGTTAGGTTTTTGTAGTAATCACATTTAGTAATTCCCGCCATCGCCCTTGGCAGTATTTATCACTATGTTGAGAACACCACAGAACATAATTTCAAGGTTTCAGATACAACAGGTTTCATTTTTCGAATCATTTTCTCCGATTCATCCCAGCTTCACACTTCAAAAATATTGAAACTGCGATTAAATTCCTTCTTGGCGTAGCATGCTTTGAAAATTTGTCAATTTAGATACCACAATTTTTAAGGTGGATTTTGAACCATATTTCATTAAACATGTACATCACATAATATTATATATAATATCACTGAATAAAATGGTTTCTGTTTCATCAAACCAAACGATTGCACCAGTGAAGAATTCCAGTTAATTAAGACCCACATCCAGAAACCTAAGAAACTGCCTGTTTTGTAAAAGAAAAATTGTTGCCATTAGAGATAGAAAAAATATAAAGGATCAAAATGATTATTTTTGGACTTTAAATCAACGACAAATAATCCATAAATTAAAATTAATCCATCATATAATGCTGAAACAACAAAATACTTCTTTTCAGGAAAACTTGAACTTTAAATTTAATGGACGGAGCGTACATTAATTTTTTTTTTCAGGAACCTTAAATTTGTATCAGAGAAAGACCTTTCTATAAGTGGAATATACTTTTTTATGTTGAGGTCAACATTTTACCGCATTAAACATTAAGTGTAAATATAATTTAATAATTCTCATTTTTCAATTTGTTTATAAGGGTTCAAAATATTCTGGATTATTGATTTTCATTTTAAGGGAAAAACTCTCACTACTTCTATCTCTTTATTTAATGTTTGGAAATCGGTCCATTACCTAGTCAAATCTTAATTTGATGGTTGATATCTTCCCTTAAGGGATTTGTTTTGACTTCTAATAGACAAGTAGGTGTAAATCTACTAACAGGAATAAAAAAATAATGACTTTTGAAGTCAAGAAAAATCCCTTAAAGGTATGATAAATTAAGTGTGAAACATAAAATAGTTAAAAATGGTCTAGATAATGGACGAAACGCTGTCCGAAGATTAAAAAAACAGATAAGAGTAGAGAGGATTTTTTCCTTAATATATGTTAAACCATTTTCTAGGACAGAAGACACCGGGGAAGACAGATAAAATACGTATATGTATGTAAATCTGTAAAGGATAAGATTTCTACGAAACTGTGTCAACCTTTTTTGTAACCCACCAGTAAATAGAATGATATTATGATTCTTTTTCTATATATCTGTTTATCCTAATATCACAGTGATGAATTAAATCATCTTCATAAAAACTTTTTTATTACTATATCTTGCAATGTCGGAATCTGTAAAGTTTCACTAATACATATATTTATAACTTTTGTATATTATCATAACTTTTATATAATTTATACATTTATCACTTTTTATATTTATTAATTCTTAAATATTATTAATATTTGGTATCATTTTATAATTATTAATTTTATATTTATTACTTTTAGCTTAATATACTTCTTTATTTTATTTTAATCTTTGTAGGCATGTGTTAGAGTGTTTTTTTAAATAAATTAATAGCTTGTAAATGGGGACGACCCTGTTGGGTTTTATGTTTGTATATATTTTTTTACTATATTTGGAATTATAATTTTTATACTTTTAACTTAAATTTCGCCTGTCTAACAGATCCGCTACCTTGGACTACATCTGGACAAACGACTAACCTGGAATCCTCACACAAGACTGGAAAGACAGGAAACTGCACGTCGATTTCGTCTTTTACAGCACTTACTAGACAAACGGTCTAAACTTTTAATTCATAAGGCCAATCTGGACAAATGGAGTTGAGCTTTGGGGCTCCACGAAATCTTCGAATTCCTCTCGTACTTTGTCACAAATAAAATCATACATAAAGACCTTAATGTTCCATATGTAACCGACCTAACCCGAACCAGATATCACTCCTTTCATTACAAACTCCCTAACCACCCAAACCCACTAGTTTCTAACCTTGCTTCCTCTTTCATTCCTGACAATCCTCCGAGGGGTCTGAAAAAAAGATGGCCACTAAGCCTGCTAATGTAAAACGTCATTAGAGTGCTACCAATGGGTAATTTCTCTACACGCCTGTAACACTCCAATTTGACTGAGATCAAATTTACTAAATGTATTATAATGTACAGTTGTAAACAGTAATAAATATATTTAAAAAAACAAAAAAAAAAACTTAAATTTACTTTTATGAGTGATGGTAAAAGGAGAGAAAATATTTAAAATTGAAATAATGGAAAAATAAAACACATTTAAAGAATGATGAAAAGCTAGAAAAAAAAAAATTAAAATGTTTAAGGGAAGATATAATAGATAATAAAAAGGAAAAAATAAATCATGTTTAACTTTAGTACATAATGCTGAAATTTTTATAATGTGGCAATTTTAAAAAATGTATACTGTGACTATTTATATTAATTGAATTAAAAAAAATTGTGCTTTACTAGTCATAAGTATGCTGTGTATGAAGTTGGCCAGTAAACAATTTTTAATAAAATGTTTTTCTCTCTTATTGCGCAAAAATATAATTAATTTTAAGGTAATAACTTCATTTATCGTCTTTCTTTTTTTTTAAATAATAACAAAAAATATAAAATATTTGTTATTCGACATACCATGAATATTCTATTTAATATTTGAATGAAATTCTACAATGAATTTTTTAAATTGTTAAATGACATGCAATTACTTGTTGAAGTTTGATTTATTGTGAGCTCAGATGATAAAATACGTGTTATTATACTCAACGTGCACACGTTGTTTTCCGACTTCAAACACGTCCTGAATCATTGCATCATCATTCATTAAAAGAGAAGACAAGGAATGGAATAGATTTTTTGTATCCACCTGCTAAAATTATCATAAATAAAATATAAATTTATTCTAATCATTATAAATTTATTCATCCTTGGATCGATGTCCCAGTAATGATAATTTGAAGTAAGATTAGCTACACTCCGAATAGTTTTGTCTTGATTCGCCAACAGGATTACGTTTCTTCATACAGTAATAAAAATAAATAAATACAATAAAAAACTTTAAAATTCAAAACTTTGAAAAATATATTTACAATGATTCAAGGCAAAAAGAAATTGTACTACTTAAAGGGATAGAATATGGACATCGAGGTGTTTCTAGGTTCATTTCCAAATTTAAAATTTTTTTACTAACAGTTCTAGTGCTAGATTATCAATGCAAATCTTACAAAAATATTAATAATTATGCATTAAAAGCACAGGAATCTTGAAAATAAATAATTAAATAAACAATTTATATTTGAAAATAGGCTGGATTTGAAATTCTACGCCTCAAATAATCATGTAAAATTTTACACAAAACTTGAAAATAAATTATTTATAATTTTTTATATAACAAAATTTGAAAAAATATATAATGCTTTTTGGAAATCTTATAAAAATATAATTATTATGCATTAAATGCACAGGAATCTTGAAAATAAATTATTAAATATAAAATTTAATGTAAAAAATTTAAATTTGAAAATAGGCTGGATTTGAAATTCTTCGCCTCCAATAATCATGTAAAAACTTTACACAAAACTTGAAAATAAATTATTTATAATTTTTTATATAACAAAATTTGAAAAAAAGTATAATGCTTTTTTTGCAAATCTTATAAAAATATTAATAATTATGCATTAAATGCGCAGGAATCTTGAAAATAGGCTGGATTTGAAAATCTACGCCTTGAATAATCATGTAAAAATTTTACACAAATCTTGAAAATACATTATTTATAATTTTTTATATAAAAAAAATGTGAAAAAAAAATTATAGTGCTTTTTGCAAATCTTATAAAAATATTAATAATTATGCATTAAATGCACAGGAATCTTGAAAATAAATAATTTAATGATACGAATCTTTTGTTTTTTCAATTGCTGTAATGGATTAACAATAAACATTTTTTTGAAAATTAATACGAAGTCCTTACCTTTAATTTTTTCATACAAAGTGGATCGAATCCCATCACAACATTTCGACCCAGGCGCTGCCCTTTAATGCTCAGTTTCTCCAAAGGGCAGTCATCCAAATTCTCGATAACTTCGATTGCATTAAAATCTAAAAATCTTATAAAGTTCCATTACATAAAACGAATTGATTTAATAATAATAATAATATGTATAATAATGATATGACTATATAAATAAATTTGTACCGCTACAATCCATGAAGTGTTATGTAATAAGTATTGCAGTTGTGCAAGCAGATGATTTTTTAGTACAAGAGCCCAAGGGGAGAAAAAAGGCAGTTATCTCACCCCAATTTTTTATTACTGTAATGAAAACTATGTATAATTAATAGTCAAAATTGATGGGTCTGCCAAGTATAGGTAGGGGGAATAAAAAATGGCGGCTGTTTCAAAGTGTTTAAAAAAATATTTTTTTTTTTTTTAATTTATGGTGTTTATCTTCGTAGGAGTAATATTTCACATGAAATTTGCTAAAATAAATTGATTTATAGTTGTTCGGACAAATTTTGATTTGCCAAATTTATATTCATATGTGAATATCATAAAAACTACTACCCCTACAAAGATAAGTGTAATAAACTACTTTATAGTAAGTTAAATTTCTTTTATTTTGAGTGCTGGCAGGCATATGTGCGTCTTATGGATCTAGAGACATATTTTTTTCAAAAATCTGACATTTTATACGAACAACTAGAAATTAACATTTTGTGAGTTAATTTTGTAAAATATCATAAAAACTACTACTCCTACAAAGATAAACATAATAAACTATATTGTAGTAAATTTAACTAGCTTTAATTTGAGCGCTGGCAGACATCTGTACGTCTAATGGTTTCTGAAATGAAGTTTTCTATAAATCAAACTTATTATCCGCTAACAACTATAAATCAATTTATTTTAAGAAATATCATGAAAACTACTATTCCTACGAAGGTAAAGGTCATAAACTACTTTATAGCTCATTAAACTAGCTTTAATTTGAGTGCTAATAGACACCTGTATATCACATAGATCCTGGGATATAGATTTCTCAAAATAAATTAACTAACTACTAATCCTTCAGTAGATTTTTAAGAAATTTTGCTTTTTAAAAAGCTTTGTCTCGATAACTATTGGACGTAAATAGCTCTTTTAGGGCTAATATTTCAGAAAATTTACTCTTCTTTAAATAATATTGTCTTAGATTTTCTAGTGTTGTTGGTAGTTTTTAAGATATAGAGCTCTGAATGAAAAATATAATGTTTTTTTAAGGTTTTGAAACAGTCGCCATTTTTTATTCCCCCTACCTATACTTGGCAGACTAATAAATTTTGACTAGTAATTATACATAGTCTTCATTAAAGTAATAAAAAATTGGGGTGAGATAACTGCCCTTTTTTCTTCTAGGCTCTTGTACTATTTGGTCAGAACTATGCTCGACCGCCAGATTCTTCCTCAATTTAGAGTACCCACTTTATGAGATGAAGGGCTCCCGAACAGGGTTGACTCACGGCTACAGTAACGGAGTAAATAATTATCTGTCAAAGCGGATTTGAACCCGGGCCCTTGGAATTGAGTCACTTATATACGTAAGGGTAAATCTCTCGTGATATGAGCAAGTGCGTCCTTTATCATTTCTCCGTACTTACTGATAATAAAACGGTTTTTACTTTCCTTATTTCCTCTAAGAGGCATATATATTGTCTTTGAGCTCAAATTCATATAATTCTGCACTTTCTCTTTTTAATTATTTCTTATTAATCTGGAAGTCCCCGGGGAGACCAATGCTAATTGTATAATTGATCGTATGACCGATTTCCAGGGTTTAATTGATGACTAATTGTTTTTAAATATCTTCTAAAACAAATATTAGTAATCATTCCGTAATATAAACATAAAAGTGGTGTAAAAAAAAAAATCAAATATTCCTAAGACTATTTAATATGAGCCTATATTATGTTTTGGGTATATTATAATATTATGTTTTGAGTAAGAAAAAAATCTCAAATAGTTTTACGAATTAAGTATTTAACTTTGTTGTTTTGTTTATTTCGTATTGTTTGAGTTATAAGCAAACACAAAAAATTTAGTCAACTTTCGTAAAGTATTAAGGACACAGGAGACGTTTTTCTTGAAATTTCTCAATATGTCTTTCGCACCTCTTAAACAATTTCGGCTAAACATTTTAATTTTAATTTATTTTTTATCTAGAACTAAACATTTTTCCTTTGAAAATGTGTTCTTGAATAAAATTATTTTTCCTTAATAGCATAATTGTTCTTAAATTATATTCTGATTCATTAACATTAATCAATTTAACGCATTCCTATTAAGCTAGTCTGCCTTTGAAATTAAATTTTCTGGAGGGAAATTCATTAAAAAAAAAAATCATTTATTTCTGGATTCGAATTTCGGGACTGCATTTTGAAGAATGTGACATAAGCACTCCTCTGCCAACATTATTTAGTTCAAAATCCCATAAAATGAAGGTTTAGTTGAAAAAATTAAAATAATCTAATATTGATTAAAAAAAAAAATACACCTCTGAGACTTTATATATATTGTCATAATTGTTATAGTATAATGAGTAATAAATCTGTTGATAAAATTTATCTTAGTATCCACGTGTATTTTTCATTTCAGCTACGATGACGCTGAAATCTATTACATAATTACTTCTAGAATCAACAACAATTTAATATCTTATAATAAAAACTGGCATAATGATCGTCTACTTCAAAATGAAGGCCGTATGAGAGTTTTAGGATTTCAACAAATGCTCCTAAAATTAATTAAGATATTTAAAAATAAACTGAATCAACATTTATGAATAATATGGTGAATATTAAAGCAGACAATGTTCTCTTACTTTAATTAAAACCCACCACGAAATGAAAAAAGGTTCATAATACCAACTCAGAACTTTTCAGTCATTAGTTTGTTAAATTCAGTGCAAAGCATAAGATTTGTCAAGGAAACAAAATATTATGTTTGATACTGTGTTTTAATTATATTTTTATACTAATTCAGGAGTTATGCACTCATAATTACAAATATTGAAAATACAACTTATTAATGTTTTTTCATTCATTGAAAATAATAATCGGCCTAAAATGTACTTACAATATTTTTAATGATGTTAGATTCGCTAGTCCTGACAGCTTCCTTATATTGTTATTTTGTAAATACAGATGTGTTACATTTTTCAAAGTGGATAGGTTTTTAATATCTGCAATTTTATTATTTCTCAAATCGATAACTTCAGTGTTATTACACGTTTCCAAAGCTTCCTGAAAATAAAATTAAGTTATTTCTTTTTTATTTACATTAAAAAAAATTATTACATAATTTCTTAATGTTGTTTAAATAAATAAAATTGTATCCATTTTAGTCTCAAAACAGTCCGACGCTTCAGCCAATTTTTAGAACCAAAACATTTTAAAAACTACTTCATGCGGGCTATTCTAAAATTTTATTAAGATTGTCCTTGAGGAAGGCCTAATGGGCCGAAAGGTCGGACTTATTAATGGAATAAAAATGTTTTGAGGCTAAAATGGATAAAATTTTATTTATTTAAACAATATTAACCAGTCTCAAAAAAGTGTTTAGGTTTTAAATAATTTATTAAATTTTATTGGCGAAAACCATGTAAAAAACAAAATTGAACAGTATGGCAGCAGAGAGAGACCCTATATTTTATTTTATTTCCCTCGTACAAGTCAAGTGTGAGTTGGGTGAAATTCTCTCTCCCAAGAAGCTCCTGAATAAAGGTAGTAGTACAAGAGCCGGGAAGAAAAAAAAATCAGTTATCTCACCCCAATGATTACTTTAATGAAAACTATGTATAATTACTAGTCAAAATTGATGAGTCTGCCAAGTATAGGTAGGGGGCATCAAAAATGGCGGCTGTTTCAAACCTTAAAAAAACATTAATATTTCATTCGGAGCTCTATTTCTTAAAAACTACCAACAACACAAGAAAATCTAAGAGAACATTATTTAAAGAAGAGTAAATTTACTGAAATATTAGCCCTAAAAGAGCTATTTACGTCCAATATTTCTCGAGATATAGCTTTTTAAAAAGCAAAATTTCTTAAAAATCTACTGAAAGATTAGTAATTAGTTAATTTATTTTGAGAAATCTATATCTCAGGATCTATGTGACGTACAGATGTCTATTAGCACTCAAATTACAGCTAGTTTAATGAACTATAAAAATGTTTATGATATTTATCTTCGTAGGAGTAATAGTTTACATGATATTTGCTAAAATAAATTGATTTATAGTTGTTCGGACAATAAGTTTGATTTAGGGAAAACTTCATTTCAGAAACCATTAGACGTACTGATGTCTGCCAGCGCTCAAATTAAAGCTAGTTAAATTTACTACAAAATAGTTAATTATGTTTATTTTTGTAGGAGTAGTAGTTTTTATGATATTTTACAAAATTAACTCACAAAATATTAATTTCTAGTTGTTCGTATAAAATGTTGGATTTTTGAAAAAATATATCGCTAGATCCGTAAGACGCACATTGTCTGCCAACACTCAAAATAAAAGAAATTTATCTTACTATAAAGTAGTTTATAACACTTATCTTTGTAAGGGTAGTAGTTTTTATGATATTCACAAATGAATATAAATTTGGCAAATCAAAATTTGTCCGAACAACTATAAATCAATTTATTTTAGCAAATTCCATGTAAATTATTACTCCTGCGAAGATAAACATCATAAACTACTTTATAGCTCATTTAACTAGCTTTAATTTGGGTGCTAATAGACATCTGTACGTCAAATGGTTTTTAAGATATACATTTTTCAAAATAAATTCACTACCGATCTTTCAGTACGTCCCATACAACATTTTTATGAAATGTTGCTATTTAAAAAAGCTATATCTCGAAAACTATTTAACGTAAATAACTCTATTAGGGCTCATATTTTAGAAAATTTACTCTTTTTTAAATGACGTCAAACGGTTTTATTATGTTGTTCCTACTTTTTAAGATATAGAGCTCCGAATGAAAAATTAGTTTTTTTTTATCGCTTTGAAACAGCCGCCATTTTTATTGCCCCAACCTATACTTGGCAGACTCATCAATTTTGACTATTAATTATACATAGTTTTCATTAAGGTAATCAAACATTGGGGTGAGGTAACTGCCTTTTTTCTTCTCTTGGGCTCTTGTACTATAGAGCTACACCCGTGTACATCCTGGCCCAATATGTTCCAAAACAGGTATTGGACAAGTAGTGTTACCGGTACTGCATTGCCAATGACTCTCAAATATTTAGAATATGGTGGTAAATATTAGAAGGTAATATTCACCAATGTACATAGGACAGACTTTTGCCTAGCAGAGGATTAAGGCACTCAACAACTATCACGTGAACTTCCTATTTACTGGAATTCTATTTACTCCAATAACAGACTACGTAATTTAAGAAGTAATAATTCAGAAGAAGGGTCACTAGAGAAAACAAATGAATTTTTTTGTATCAATGTTTCGGCCTAATTTTCAGGCCCTCATCAAGACGTCAGGTACAAATATTTTAAAAGTTACTTGTTTCACACTTTGCCAACCTTAACTATGTGCTGTCCACCTATTTACTCGCGTAGATGTATAATACTTTGCGCCAAAATTCTTCTTTTTTTTTTGTTCTTTACAGCACCGTTTAAAAGTTAAAAAAAAATTAAAATGTTAATTATTAATAAAATTAAATCATACTTCGGATTTTCTTAAATGACTTGAAAATCGTCCTTTTTTTACATGACATAAACATCAAACATGAGCAAATTCCATAGATTTTTCGTAAGGAGCATCGGCTCTTAATCCAATAGAGTCCAGTCGAACGGGGACCAGAGAGATCTCGGTAGAATATCTTGGAGAAGTTTGGAAAACTTGTAATTTATGTTCATTTCAATAATTATTACAAATTTGGACTTTTTTTAAGTAAAAAAAGAATGTAGAAGTTTAATTTTGTGACTCCAAAAAGTCCAATTTTAAGCAACCTAATAGTAAAATATTCCTAAGTCGAAAGTGGAGGTGAACCTCAGATGCGAAATATAACTGTCCATAAAGTTTCAACTTAGTATATCGCAGTCTTCCTTGGGTTGAGAAGCACCTGTTTTTTAAAGACTAAAACATTTTTTTTTTTTTTTATAATTTATTTATTCTTATTTACAACTGTATAAAAATATATACAAGTAAATTTGGTGTTATTGGTAAAATGGGGAGAATACAATACAAACATGGGGAGAATCTACCCGTTTATAGAACGCCAATAACATTTCTAGAAAAGATCTCGAAACCAGTTAATTTTCAGACGCCCAGGAGGAATATAAGGTAATGAAGGAGATGCCAGGCTAGAAGCAAGTGAGTTTGGTCCTGATGGATGACTTGATATGTGAAAAGGTAAGGAGCATTAAGGATTTTACGGGGGATTTTGGACTGTAAGTATTGGATTCGGGAGGAATTTGATGGTTTAGTGGAGCCCCAAAGCTCAACTCCGTATTTACAGATAGGCCTTATAATAGTCATGTAGCTCAGTTTTTTGTAATGGATTGGAAGTTTAGATCGTTTGTCTAGTAAATGTTGTAATTGTCGGAATCGACGAGCAGTGTCAGATTCCATGTCAGTCATTTGTCCAGATTTAAAAACAAAATTTAGTCTACTTTTAATCTATGTTGAGTTGTTTTTTATCGTAAATATAGTCTATTGCGGGTAAAATCACCAAAAACTCTAATATTTTATGTTTATCTTTAATGTGTAACCGATCTAGCCCGAACCCGATATCATTCCTTCCATTATAAACTCCCTAACCACCCGAACCCACTAGTTTCTAACCTTGTTTCCTCATCCATTCCTGGCAATCCTCCGAGGCGCCTGAAAAGAAGATGGCCTCGTGACCTTATATTGTAAAATGTTTTTAGAGTACTACTGGGTAGTATCTCTACATGTGTATCATATCATTATCATTATGTCATTATGATCACATTTACTTGTTGTATTTTTTATACAGTTGTAAATAACAATAAATAAATAAATCTTTAATATTTGACAATTTTGAATTTGTCACCCGAAGTAAAAAATTTGGACTATTAATTGGGCCAATATGATGTGTTATTCACACAAAAAAATCAGAATTACCAGATATGACGCAAGGAATGACGTGTATTAACTGGAATAATTACAAAAGCCATTAATGCCATCTCCCAATCTAAAACCTTTAATACCCTTTATCACATGAGAAGTTATGTCTTAATATCACTTATGATATTGGACAAAGGCATAACGTAAACTTCATAGTGTCAATGACCTATTCGCCTATATTATAAAACCCTCTAAACTTATCCGTCCTTTTCGGGACCAAAACATGCCGGTACAGTCTGAGAACCGTTTAATTCGAGGTGTATAAAATTAAAAAAAACTCTAATATTAAGTTAGTTCATGCATTAGTGAAAAATAAAAATTCAATACAAAACTTAGTATTTAGGTGATATGTATGTTAATATATGATGAAGTTAAATTTAACCGATTGAATATAATATAAAATAAAAATTTCATTTGATAAAATCTTTGATCTAAGTGTACAAATGGACGTTCAGTTCTTAATAACCATGAAATTATTAGTCATTTTCTAAAAATCTAAATTCGGTCCTTAGAACAAAAAAAATCATTTAAAAAATGTATATATTACTCCTTTCTGCTGGGAATAGTACTATAAATCAATAATAATAATAAAAATAAAATGAAATAACCTCTTGCCCTACAGTATCCTTTAATAATACCCCACTTATTCCTGTTGAACAGATCCATTACTTAGGAATACATCTCGACAAACGACTGACATGGAATCCTCATACAAGACTAAAAAGACAAGAAACTGCTCGAAGATTCCGACTATTGCAACATTTATTAGACAAGCGGTCTAAATTGCCAATCCATTACAAAAGACTGATCTACATGACTATTATAAGGCCTATCTGGACATACGGAGTTGAGCTTTGGGGCTCCACTAAGCCATAAAATTTCTCCCGAATCCAATCCTTACAGTCCAAAATCCTTCGTAAAATCCTTAATGCTCCTTACTTTGTCACAAATCAAGTCATCCATCAGGACCTCAATGTTCCATA
>NW_027110658.1:58873-95962 GCF_000696795.3 Halyomorpha halys | reverse complement strand
TAAATTGCCAATCCATTACAAAAGACTGATCTACATGACTATTATAAGGCCTATCTGGACATACGGAGTTGAGCTTTGGGGCTCCACTAAACCATCAAAATCCTTACAGTCCAAAATCCTTCGTAAAATCTTAATATTCTTCATTACCTAATAATCCTCCTAGACGTCTGAAAAGAAGATGGCCTCGAGATCTTCTCCTCTAGAAATGTTATTGGAGTTCTATCAGTGGGTAGATTCTCCACATGTTTGTATCATGTCACTATGTCACCTACAGCAAATTTACTTGTTGTATATATGTGTATACAGTTGTAAATAACAATAAATAAATTATTAAGAAAAAAAAGTGAAATAATTTATTTTAAATTAAAATAGGTAATTTTAATAATGATAAAATGATATATACAGATTTTGAAGATAAAGAATTAAAATAAAGTAACTAATATAAATATTTTTGTGATAAGTTTTAACGCGGGGGGGGGTGACTGTGATAAAAAGTTTTATTTTTTAATTTAATGTGAGCAATTGACTAATTATGGTAATTTGAGGACTGTTATAAATGACCTGGGCAGTATAGCCTGCAAAATGTTGTTTATTAAATTATTTAATTCTAAAATTATGTTAATATTGTCCTTGAGGATTGGCTTATAAAGGAATAAAAAATATTCTGAGACTAAAATAGGATAAAATTTATTTATTTAAATTATATTAACAAGTCTCAAGAAAGTATAAAGATTATAAATAAAGTAACTAATATAAAATCATCGCGAACACATTCACACCTATAAACCATTCAGTATATACCTAATAGAATAATTAGACAAAATATTAAGTATGAAATGAATGAATTGCTGTAAATAGTGGCATAACTAAAAAAAAAAAAATACAGTGGTGTTTTTCTAATTATTTGCTTAACGTCTTCCAAAGATAGTGTTGTTGCACATCTTCATTTTATATGATTTTCTACCGGAAAATAGATGAGCAGGTAATAAACTGTTCTCTTTTTGTGAACAACGGCACAAGTTTAGTTGTTTCATTATTTTCAAGAGTTTTTTTTCGAATCATATTCTTGAATAGTGACTCATTTTGCTTTGAGACAAGTTGTAAGCAGTTTTTTTTTCGTAAAAAGTGGCATATGTGGATCTGAACTTAACGATTTTTGAGTTGAAATTAACAGATATAACTGGTTATTTATGGCAGGCAGAAAAGAGGAGCGTAGAGTAAATGAGATTGGCACTTCTGTACTCAGTGCAGAAAATAAAGAAAAGTGAACAAATGAAGGAATTTATTTCATTTTTAGAGCGATAATTGTGCTGGCCAGCACAAAAATCAATTTATGATAAACCTATATCAGTAACTAATATATAAATTTCACAAGACATCAATTCGTTGTAAAATCAAAATCCACATATAGAGAAATAATTTAAGGGAGTTGAGCCAATTGTAGTTGTCCACATGTCTGTATTATCATCATGGCATTGTATAACTAACATCAAATCTACTTGCATATATTTTAATACGATTGATGTCGAAGCAAAAGAGATGGGCCAGCATATTAATGGGGGAAAACGAGGATTATGATAATGGGTAAGAAGGCACTGGATCAGAGGCAGAGTCACTTTGTAATGGGCCCCTACAATTTCGAAGTGGCAAGAAGCTTTTCTTACCTTGGCTCTGTCCATCAATGATAACCATAAAGAAGAAGAAGAGGTTAAAAGCAGAATTGCAGCTGGAATTTTTCTTTCTTTAAAGCAAACTTGTTAGCCGTACCATCAAGTTTATGCTGTACAAAACATTGATAAGTCCAATTGTCCTAAACGGTGGAGAAACGTGAACCCTAAGCAATATAAGCATTAACCTGCTAAACAGGTTTGAAAGGGTAATTCTGAGGTCTTGGGGCCCGTATGCGAGAACGCTAATCGGTAAAGAAGGAAAAATGTTAAACTGTTTAAGCTCCACATGGAATGTAGGATCTCCTCGTACGTCAGAATACACAGGCTTAAATGGCTTAGCTGTGTGATGAGGATGAGCGAGGAAAGAGTTGCTCATAAATTATACATTAACGGATGGTGTGCGGCGACGTTGTAGGCCGAAGGGCCGATGGAGGGATGCAGTGGGGCAGGATCTGCGACAGCTGAGGATCTCTGTTACCCTTACAGAAGATGCTTGGCGGCTGTTGAGCAGGCAAAGGGCAGCTTCATGCGCCTGTTGTGCCAATAAAAGAAGAAGAAGAAGATATTTTAATACAAGTAAGTATCAATATATAAATTTAAAAATAAAGAAATATTACTACTAATTTGCGTGGTAAAACAATTATTAAACTAAGAAATTCCAACTTAAAAAATCGCTATATTTTTCAAAATTGAATAAATAAAAATCAAATTCCGAAATTTGATCATTCATTCTATAATAACCTAAAAATTACAATTTTTTTTTTTTACTCTAATTGTTTATGCTCTTTTTCACTTTTTCATTGCACGTATTTTAGCTGTTGTAATATCTTATTTTCGACTTTTCTTTATATATTGCATAATTTACAATGAAAACGTATATTGATTAATTCGAAGAAGTTTTTCCCTTAAAACAGGCGAATCTTGAAAAATAGGCAAAGTCCTGGGTAAGTTTATTTAGTACCAAGAGACACAAATATCTAACATACAAACAAATTGAAAAACATAATAAAGACGTCAATATTTGAAAAAAAAAAAATGTTTATATGCTTCTACAGTAAAATTAGGATTATTTAAGATATGCCACCAGTAATAAAAAGCAGCGATATTATATAATATTAAATTATATAATTATAATTATTATATTACAATAAATTTCAATTCTTTTAGGCACATAATAAAAATGGAAGAGGGCAGGCGGCCAAAAAAAGTGTTCTTGTACATGCCTGAATATAGGAAGAAGATGAGACGGCAAAGAAAGGGGTGAATTTAAGATGTTAATGTGGAGGACTGCAGGTGGAACAGTGGTTTCATGTAAGAAAATGGCGCATATTGTCTCAAGGGGTGAATAAAATAAATTTTTCGAAAAGTTTGAAAAATACTAAAAAGATTAAAAGTGGATTTTGTATTTTGAATGCACAGGAGTTAAGTAATACTTACCCATACATGGATACATAATAATACAAGACAATATTGTGACGCTTTTTAGATTGTTTATTAGATAAAATCATTGTAGTCACTAATATACCTATATTTTTTAAAGTTTAATAATTGTAGACTGGCTAAATTCCACCAAACCTCAACAGAAATTTGAAACATAGAAAAGACATTCAAATAATATTAATTTTTTATTGCACAGAATTTCACGTTTTGTAGTTTTCCACGTTTTTTTTTTGCAAAATTTCTAACGTTTTTACTCTTTTTTGGGCAAAATTGTTATTATTATTTTTTTACATAAAATTTATCACTTGAACTAGATTTCTCGTATTATACACATCTAGGTTTTTTTCTTCTAAGCCCCATGGGTCTTAGAAGAAAAAAACCTAAAACATGGGGTTGTTGCCATGATGAAAACGGGTTGAGGGTAGCCTCTTTTTCTGCACTATGACGAGTGGCATTGTTGTGACGAGTGGCATATTTAGTTTTTATTTATTATATTACTATGGATATTATTTATTAAACTAAACAAAAAATCAATATGAATATGCCTACACATTTTTAATCATACTTTTTCTACATTGACTTATTACTTATTATATTCGTATATAAACATAAAATCGAAAAGCCAAACAGAAGAGCATGCTATGTCAAATTTGAGGGGAATTTTGATTGAAATAATATTTTTAAATACTCTTTTTTACATAGTAGCCTTGCATATTTTTTTCTAAAACTTAAAATTGAGGTTAAAGAAGTTGAAAAATTGAATTTCATTCGTCATAATAAGAATATAAAATCGTTTAATACAGTTAGCTTTCTCATAGCTCGTCTATTATGAATAAAATTTTAGGTATTTAATCAGAGTAATTCAGTTTTTAATGTATGTTTAGATAAATTTATTTAACATTAATTAAACAAGGTGAGATAAGCTTTCTATGCATTAATATTATAAATGTTTTTTTTTACATATTTTGAATTTTCACTGTCTACAAAGAACAGTACACTCGTTTACAACATAGAGTTGATATTGAAATAAACAACAGGGGCAAATTAAGAGAGCTAAAAGTTATCCTTTCATTTAGATGAGAAAATTTCCAAATTTAGATGGGTCTTTTGCATTTCATAAACCTGCCACTTTATTTGAGAGTGTATGTTAATAATGTAAACTAGATCTTCGGAACGAAAAAACCATTATTGTCAACAGAGATGTTGAGCGAGGAGGCACAGGTAGCGTGCAATAAAGATAATAGCAAGTATTGACTCAGCAATTCAAGAAAATGCATCTGAATTTCGTGAAACGAATGTCCATCACATGCTCCTGTTGACTTCAGGCGCCAGTTTTTAAATTACTTGGTTATGTAATTTGTAAATAAAAAAATTACAAAATTAAATTACTCACAGTTATGAACTAAAACCAAAGGCACACTAGATTTTCACAAAGAATAAAAAAATTATTGATTTTAATTTGAAGTGCAAAAAAGTGATAAAGGCGAAATATGGACGGATAAGAGTGACAAAGAAATTTAAATATCTGGGAGAGATAATATGCAATAACTGTTTGGAGAAAGAGAGCATAAAGGAGAAAATCATAAAGTTGGAAAGGCTAAGCATCGCAACAGGCAATATTTACAATAAGAAGAACCTATCGTCTACGCAAAAATAAGACATTACAACACGGTCATAAAATCAGCCATTTTATACGGAATGGAGACAATATGTATCCCTAGCCTGGAAAAATGACTGAAAATAGAGAGAAGGATCGTAAGGAGAATCTATGGGCCTAAGAAAACACAGGAAGACTACCGAAATAAGAATCAGAAGACAGAGATTCTACGGGCACATGATGAGAATGGACCAAAGTAGATTATATAAGAAACTTTGTACTGAAAAGATACCGCAACCTAGTTGCAGGCCTACCTTCTACGCCATAACCTCTGATGAAGACCTGAAACTCAGGTCGAAACGTCGGGATAAAATAAATAAATATGGTTTTGTTTATTATGTTGTTCTTTGCTGACCGCACCCCCCGACAAACTTCTCCAATTATACAAGAAACTCTTTGACAGAATCCGTGAATATAAGCGTAGGAGGGTATGTGAAGCAAATGAGAGATGAAACAAAGAAATTGAAAATAACAGACAAGGACTGCCTAGATAAAGAACAGTACGGAAGAAAATTGAAATAAATAAATGTCCTTGCGACAAATAAAGAAAAGCGGAAGGGTACTGCTTGGTCGGAAGAGAGGAAGCAAAGGCACGCAGAAATGTTGAGAAGATACTGGGAGAGAAGAAGAGAAGAAGTGAGAAGGAAAAAGTAATGATATTCGCGTAGTCTTGAAAGGCCATTCCGTGAAAAAGAAAGAAGAAAAGGATTGTTGTAAGAAGAATAATAGCTGAAAGATGATAAAGATAAAGAATAATTATTAAAAAGTTTAACTTTTATTTTTAACAATCCACTCCACGCCAATATATCGTGTTAAAACCTTATAAATATGTAAAAGTTCGTTCATAATAAAGTATAACTTTTTTTTAGAGTAGTTATTTCGTCTTGGTTTTGATTCCATTACTATTTGTTGTTAAAAAAAAATATCCCAGAAACATGCATCACTTCTAAATAATATATCATTAAAAGAAAAAAAAATACATTTATCCCCTACCCTAAAAACATGCATAGGAATTGTAATGAACTCTTTTCTGACACATTTCTTCATTTTCATGTTAAAGGAAATGTTTTTACAAAGTTTCACGAAAGGAGGGATCATTTTCTATTATTTTTTTTATTTATTTATTTTTATTTTTTTTAATGTATTTTTACATCACTGTGTTCAGAAAAACTACTAATTAAGTACTGTACGACAGTAGATTAAATGATTTTATTAACTTTAATTTATTAAAATGCAGTATATTTAGTCCTAGCAAATGGTTAACTTTTTATAGATGCTATATTTTTTTTACTTTCCCTGTTTGTATTTTGCATTTATTAAACTACATTTACTTTCATTTGCACTATATTA
The DNA here is from genome assembly GCF_000696795.3 of Halyomorpha halys. NCBI lineage: Eukaryota > Metazoa > Arthropoda > Insecta > Hemiptera > Pentatomidae > Halyomorpha > Halyomorpha halys. Next base: position 89,845 of record NW_027110658.1, on the reverse strand, counting down.
CCAGCATATCTATGTAAATGTTAATATTTGTGACTGCATTACTTTAGTAAAGCCATTAATATCGATTATTTTTTATTTACTGATCATACCCTGTCTTATTCGGAATTTAGCGTTATCCAAAATAGCCTGGATAAACGGGGTTCTACTGTAGAGCTAGCATAATGATGAATTATTGATATGTATGTAGTAATACGTAGTAATGTCCTGACTTCTCACTCAAATAATTCGTTTAAGTTAAGAAAAGGAAACGTTACATATCATTTCAACTAAGCTGTGTTTTTAATTGTTATAGGTATGTAGCAATATTTTTTCTGACACCTGATCTATGTACTCAGATTTATTTGACTGAATACCTGCAATTAATTGGAGCTTCTAGTCGAAAGGTATAAACAAGGTCTGTCTTCACGGGGGAAAAAAATATCGCCTGTCTCATACGTCAAACTTCTTCTTTCTTCTTAACTTTAATTCTTATGTTTCCTACTAAATAAACTGATATTTTATTTCTGAATCAATCTATGATACGCTATTCAAATGACATCTTCACAGGTGTGATATGTCCGGCAGTTGCAACGCAAATCAACGTTTTCCTGATGAAAGAATGTCGGTGTTCACCTTGGCCCAAATTCACTAAGAATTCTCTGTCTTTGGTAACATTATTTTGTGACAGATCCAGATTTTTTTTTTATTAGATTTTTATAAAAAAACACTAAAATATTAAATTAGGACAGACCAATATTTTGGAAACCAAAGAAATAAATAAATGAGAGACAAATCTTTTACGATGGTATAGAAAAATATTGAGTGAGATTTCAAAGTTTATTGGAGTAATTTTAAATGTTTACTAATAATAAAAGATGAAATTAACGTTATATAAAATTAATGCGGTAAATAATTGGATTCGGAATAAACTATTACAAAAAAAAAATTTCACATCCTTGATAACATCCAAGACGTGTAATATTCCGAATAGACCCTTGTGATAAAAGTTTTTATTACCTTTAAATAAATTTATGATGCTTGTCTGAATTGTTTTTATTGAACACCCGCGTTACAGAACTACTTAACATGACGAAAAAACTAACATTATTGAATATTTTGTTTGCACATTGCATTTTTATTTTTACTTAATTTTACAATTTTCATATGTTTGTAATACTGTAATTCTAATAAATACACAAAACTTTGCTTACCAATGCATGGATGGACTTGTCACTCAATAACAAATGTGTCCGTTTAGAGTGATCAGAATCATCATTCGATATATCTTTGATCAAGTTATCTGACAAAACAACCATCGTTAACTCCCAGCGTGAAATGCTCCCTTACTTTGAACGGTTGCTATAGATACGAGCAATATGTTTTCTATGACAACCTACTTGCTGGAACATAATAGTCAATTCAATCTTCTTCAAACAATGATCAATTGATGACAATCCATAACAAATAATATTACAAACTTCAAATAAATATCTGAGAAAATCCTTTATGTTTATAAATTTTCAGACTTGACTAGAAATTTCGAATAACAAAAACTTTGTAAACCTGACTATAGAAATTTAACCACTATCCTTATTTATTATAGAATATCTTATATCATTATAGAATAATATAATATAGTGTTTTTCCTTACTTTCTATTTTTTAGTACAGAAGAGCCGTTTATTTATAATTTTTTGCTAATATAATGCAAAAAATTACATTATGCGCATTAAAACCTGTGATATTATTACCTATGAAGATTCTCGGGTTCAATATTTGGTAACGAAGTACTTTTCCAGGACCAGTAATTATGCTAGGAGATAATTTGGGTCAGAATCACTCTCAACTGCTATATTTTCCCCCCCTGATTTGCCTTCCATACATGGGTGGCAAATCTTGGCGGGAGCTCCCTGCGGAATGCAAATATTTTATATAGTTGTGAATGTGTATTTATTTTATTGTTACTTAATTGTCTCTCTTTTACATAAATTATTATTATATCAGTTTTATCTTATTATATTTTTGACATAGATTCATATTTTATTTGTACAAATCATGATAGCATTTTCTTTTATTTATTTCCTCTTATATATATATTCCTTTATTATTGTTACTATAAATTTTCTCTTTTTTTTCTTTTAATTCAGTGGGTACTATTGTTATAATTTACAATTGTTTTCTCTTTATCTTTTTTTATTCTTTTATATCTGTATATTATATGATTGAATACTTGAACACTAATACTAAATGGCCTTAATTTGTGGCAGATTGTTTTAATTCTCTTCAATAAAATAAAATATAAACAGATTTCTCCCCAACTAAAGTATCTACATTCTAGAGGCTGGGTGTACAAAGCAGTGATATATAGGCATTACTAGAAGACCAAGCAATGACTCATTTTTCAGCCAATAAAAGAGCCTGCAACTAGTTTGTTTGGCTGGTACTGTTGACAATCGTGGTGTATGTTTTTAGAAGTTGTGGCACTCTTTATAAAGAGAGAGAAAAATAGTCCATTCAGTAGTTGTTCTGATCAGTGTCACCATTAGGCTCCTGTAATCTTGTGATCCATAAATTAAACATGAACTGAGAAATACGATTGCTTCAAGAAAGATTGAGTAATTTATCATTGATGTTAATAGAAACTGATGTATTTATATAAATATACTTTTAAGAAGTAATTCATGATTTCTCCAATTAAAAACCAAGAAAAATAGCTCTTGGTTTATCAATTCACCAAAATTAAATAAAAATGACTGTGTAATGTGTCTTATTTCACTCTTGTTCCCTACAGGTCACCTCCTTTTTCTTACACCTATTATCCTTGCTGCAAACCCCGGCGGCTGGCACGCAGTCTGCACTTGCATTCCTTCCTTGCATCTACAGGCATAGTACCCTGTAGAGCGAAGTTACTATCCTTAGAGAACTTACAGCTGGCACCCATAAGACTCATCCTATTTAATCACCTCCTATTTTGAACATGCACAGTCGAGACCTTCTACTATAGAAGTACATAACATTATCAATTGGAGTCAGATTTTACACAACCACCTCGACAAAACGTTTCCGGGACAACGTAAAAAAAAAAGAGTGAATTACTCATAATTTCCATAATTTTTTATTAATTAATTAATTGGAATTTTATAGTTACATATTATGATATATGTATATATTTCTCTGAGGTTTGCATGTTGTTATCATAAAGTATGAGCCTTAACTCTATCTTAATAGATTCATTAATGGAAACTGGCGAGAAATCAGACGATGTCAAGTTAATTAAACCTATTTATCAGGTTGTCTTTAATCGAAAGTTCTCTGCACTTTTGTTAATTAAAGAATCTATAAAAGTACTTTATCGTTTTTCTGTACAGAGATCACTCTCTCATTGTTCTCATGCTATTTGTAATAAGACTTTTAATTCTCCATAACCAATGAATATTGAATGAACCCCCCCTTACACTTCAGAATAAACAAGAACTTTATTACTATTATATTTTGTTTTGATGTGTTTTAAGTATTAATACTCAAAATAGCTTGAGCTTATGATTCATTTTTCTACCTCTTATTTTGCACAATCCTACCTCCTTGGAATAGATTAGTTCGCTATCTATCTTATTACTTTACTACTAACTGCAGTCTTATTCTGCGTGTTGTCTGTACTCCAGTCCTCGATTGGGATTGTTGAAGATTATGGCTTCTCAGTTAAATAGTTCTGGAACTGTCCAGGACGAAGCTCAAGAAAAGTTATTTTCAGATAATAATGTCTCTAGTGAACCCAAAATAGAAATCAAATTTCTTGATTCCAAAAATGGTGACACCAAGATTGATATTTCAGAAGTTCGACAAGTTTTTGTTGGCATGGGAAAAGATGAGCTTATGAAATTTGCTAATGACCCATTTTGGGTCAAAATGAGGTGGTTTTTATTTATTCTCTTCTGGATCATGTGGGTAGGAATGCTTGCAGGAGCAATCGCTATAATTTTGTTTGCTCCTAAATGTGATTCACTTATTATGAGTCAAAAACAAGGAAACACTTTTTATCGGATTAATGTTAAGAACTTTAAGGATAGTAATGGTGATGGAAAGGGTGATATTGCTGGTAAGATATTTTTTTTTCAGTATGAAATTTATCATTGGTCTTTGCCACATTGTTTTTTATATTTTATGTTCAGGTCTAGAATCGAAACTTGATTATTTGAAGAACATGGGAGTTGATACTATCTTAATGGATTCATTGATGGAAACCGCACCAGATACAGATGATGTAATAGATTTTACTGCTGTTGGTAAAGATTATGGAACTCTTTCTGATTTGAAAAAACTAGTATCTACAGCTAAAAGCAAAGGTGGGTGTTATTCATTTTATTATGGCACTTATAAATTACTTATATGTCTAATTACCAACACAGCAAAATAATCAAAATTTTATAATATAAATTGATTTTAGAATATTCAAGTATTATTTTATTATTTCCTAAATACGCTGCCATTTACTATATAATCGGGGAAAAAATACAATGAATTTTATAGAGTATTTGTATGTCTATTATTTAATAGATGGCTAGAAATTTGTGCTCAAGTGAAAAATTGTATTTGAACTTAGCCTGTTTAAATTGCTCTGTCAATATCAGCTGATGTTTAAGAAAAGCAATCTATTTTGATTAATTGTTTGTCTATAACAGTTATCCAGTACACTTGTAACATAATGCTTGTTATATCTGCTTATACTCTAGAGAAATTACTTATTTTATTCTTAGAACTACAAGTGTAGTTTTTGGAGAGAATGCAGGTTGAAAAAACTTATGAATTCTAACTGCTCTGGCCACACCCTAGTAGTAAAATACTACAGTTCCACGTGATCATATTAGATTTATTTGCTGTCAAAAAAATCTCAAATTATTCCAAAAACTATACTTGGCAAAAAAAAGTTTATAATTATTGCTATATATCAATTTAATTTAGGGTTAAAGTACATTGTAAAGATAAGGAAAAAATAAATTAACTGAGAACAACATTTATTTTTAAATGTTTGAACATCTGTATTACATACTTTATAATGTAATCTTCATTGATCCAAAAATAAATTCTAAGTTGAAAGAAATCTAGTAACAAATTGGTAGTACAAAATGATAAAAATTGTACAGTGAAATATTTTCTGTTTGTTTCCTTTTAGAATAGTAATTAAGAATTAATTATTTTTGTTTTACTAATTGTTATCTTATACACATATATATATATATATATATATTATTTATTTTTTCAAAACAATCTTTCAAAATTTACAGAACTGAAATTTAGAAAAAAACAAAAAAATAAAGGTTTTTGATTTTTTATATTACATATGTTTCACTATTATGAATTTCATTTATACATTTTGAAGTCTCTAAAATTTTTCATTTTAACATATTCAAATTCAGTAATATTCTGAAACAATCCTAGATAACTATTAATTATATTATATAAAATGGTTCCCGCTTTGAATTTGATGGTTATAGTGCAATTATTGGCTTCTAAATATTTTAAAACCGATAAGTATGCTATACGGATTTATTAGTAAATGTTCATCATAGAAACTTAATTGATCTCTCTAGATCAATGTTTTCAAATTATCAGCCCTAACTTGTTAACCTAATTTTCATTAGTAAATCATCCAGACCTGTTCCAGTCCACATTGCTTAAATACAGCTACTATGCTTGGGGAAGTTACTATAGTTTGAATAATGTAGGTGACATTGGTGTCTAATAACACAGAAGGTTGTATTATGCAAATATAAATATAATTGTATTAACGTTGGCCCAGTGGTCAGCACAGGAGATATGAGAAATTGGAAGAGATTACAAAGTCCACTTCACTAAATTCATTCCCCATTGCTAAGACATATCAAGTTTTATTTTCTTGAAATTGGCCCAAATGGTTTTAATTAAACTTGTAATATCAGTAGCAATTCATATTAGCGAGGTCATATTCTTATTGAAATTGTCTGGAAGGGCTTTAATGTTGAATTTCTGAATTGCTTTCTTTAAAGCATCATTAATTTTGTGTATTTCAAATAGTAGTGTTAAAAAAACATTTTATGTATAATATCCCGATTTAAGAAAAGTTAAGATATAACTATAGAGCCATTAGAAGTAGTGAGGAGTGTTTAAAAACACCTAAATAATATTTAAACAATATTGATTATCTCTCATATATTATAATCCAATTTGAGAGTACATAATTGTAATTTATTTTCAGGTTTGAAGTTGCTAATGTCCATTATTCCTAATTTTTCAAGTATTCAACATAAATGGTTTGAGTATTCCGTTGAAAGAAAGGATCCTTACACACACTATTATATTTGGACAGATCCAAAGAATGATGAAGATGGTAACCCCCATCCTATCAATAATTGGGTAATTATCTGTTTCCAATATTTTAAGAAAATATGATGAAGATATTTGATCTCCTCCCTTATTTATCTATTGAATGGTGATATTAGTGAAGAAAATATAAAGAATAACTCCTTCGATATTTCCACATTTTTTTTATTTTTTAAGTTTGTAGAAGAGATGTTAAATAGTTAGCAAAGTCAGTGACTTCTATCAAGAGCCATTTGGCTATGAAATAAATCCATAAGGTAAAAAATGAATCCATAATATTACATCTATAGGCATGTTTTAAGTTTCCAAAATTTTCTACACCAAATCCAACCAAATTTTTCCTTATCATATTTATTAAGAATATATTTAAAGAGATGCTTCCTCTGATTTGAAGATAAAAAAGAGTTGTTTTATCTTTCCATCAACAATATTTTTTCTAATTGCCGCCTGTATAACCCCATCCTTTTCTTCTATTACTCCCACTTTTTCAGAGACTTTTCCTTCACTCAATCCTTCCATGTTGACATTAATACTAAAGGTGATAAAGGAAATAATAGTTAAGCAATATTTATTATCTGTGAAATTAATTAATTGTATTGTGACCCTTGCCTTCAATATTCAAAGTTGGTTTACTAACATTCCTACAGATAACACCCTTCTTATTATTGAACCATATACCACCCTTAGCAATTACTCATATCTTAAATTTTGGTTCTGTTATCTTCTTCTGTTTAATGTTCTTTAATCAAATTTTAGGACTAGCCATTGGCAGTTCCCTTGCTTATATCGTTTCGAACATTGTCCTTTATGATCTTAATTTCAAAATCCCTTTTTCCAAAATGGCATTATCTTTATTAAAAGATATATTCATGACCTCTTCATCTTTGAACCTGACATAAGCTCTAGACATCCTGCCTTGTATACTCATACTCCCACCACAGCTTTGAATGTGAAATGATCAATTCCCTTCCTTTTCTTCACTTTCTCATTGTAAAAACCCATGACAACACTGTATTCATGGGCTGGTATCAACTTACTCTGGTAGACTTCTAAAGTACTATTCTGAATATCATTTCTTTCAAAAAATTAACATATTCAGAAACCTATCCACAGTTGTATTTCTCTCACCAATTCTTGTTTCATTGAAACAAACATACACCCTCTTAACTAGAAATGCCTACCTTTCCCCTATTTCTCCATCTCTGTAAACAGATCGATATCTTATATCCCTTCCCTTTCTGATAAAATTGGAATATTATTACATTCCTCTATCTCCAACCTGTAACGCTTTCAGATCTTTCACAAACTTTCTTGAGTCTATGCATATCTAAAAGATCCTTTTCCTTTTAAGCACTGTTCCCATGCCACATTCTTTGTTCTACTCAAGACTGTAGTTCCTCTTAAATTGGTGGAACCAAAATCCTTAAAGAATGCATCACCTAACATAAATTTTTTATCACCCTCCCTATAACCCTACTGTCTCTAAACTTTCCAAATGCTCCTTATCCTTGTAGTCCAGTCAAACAAGTTTAATTTGTTAAAGGTACATAGGAATTGAACTTATTAAAAGTCCCCACCCTTACCCTCTCCATTTCATGGAATAGAGGGTTGGAAAATTCCTTTTTTTTCTCTCTCTTATGTCTCGGTGCATTGTACAGAAATTAATGTTCTATGAAAAATTAAAGCTGACAATATTTCTTTTAAGAAGTTTATATTTCTTTTTTTTTTTTTTTGTATCTGATGATGTTTTCAAAATACTCACTATCTGAAATTGACAATTCTACCAGAAAATCGATTTTCTCCTTACCTCTTTTGTCATACTTGTCTTTTTAATTTATCAGGCTTTAGTAAAAAAAAAAATTGACCAAAAGAAGGTTGTAGATCATTTCATTTTCTTGAAACATACAAATTATTTACTCATTTATCTACAACTGGTCAAAATTTATGTAAACTTTATTTTGAATGCTTAATTATAAAGCACCTCTTTATAAAACAGTACTTTGGTTATTATTGTTATTTATAATCGCCTATTCAAATTCAGTCACACACACATATACATGTATATATGCATGGAGATTAAGGCTCTGACCATAAGGAGAATAGGAAGCGACCCCCATGTATCTGACATAGTTCCTGGTCATCCAGGTTTGAGTATTGGATGTAAGGCTCATAACCCTATTCTATTAAATTTTAATCAGTTTGTTACACCCTATTTGCTATATGAATAACTTTGTTTTTAAATCTTGGTCTCCATGCTTTTCAATGTTGGTCTCTCTGGTTGATTGAAAGACAACCATTATATAATCGAAACGTTCATAAAAAAAATTATGTAATCTTTAATTTCAGTAAAATCTGGAAAAGGTTTCCCATTATTTTAAAATCTTCAATTAAAATGTGTTTCATATAAATGTAAATACATTTAATATAAAACATAAAGAAGAATATTTGGATGTAAACTTTATTGATCTATAAATAAAGTGCTTGTATTTTTACATATTTATTTCAGCTAAGTGTTGATGGTGGTTCTGCTTGGGTATGGCACGACAAACGAAAACAGTACTATTTGCATCAGTTCAGTATATCACAACCTGACTTCAACTTCACAAATTCTGATGTTCTAAAATATTTCCAAGTAAGTTTAAAGTACTTATCATTTAATATTTGTTTTTTTCAGTAAGTTTGAATTTTTCATTAGTGAGTGTGTATGTCTTTTTTTTTCTGTTGGCTTTATAGTACTTGTAGGATTTTAACCGCCTAAACCAGCCTTCTCCTCTGTCTTTTTGCTATTTTGACTCATAGAAGTTTTGTCTTATCAACCTCTTATATTTTACGGTCTTCTATGTGGTTAGTTTCATCGTAGTTTGTGATTTTCCTTTGATTAAAGTGTTCCGGTTAATTTATTTTTGAGGTTTTCAGTATCTTAGTATTTTTCTTCTTCTGTTCTGAGTGTTTTGATCTTGGAAATTTGTCAGTTATATTATTACAAATGTAATTGTCATGAGCAGAATGGGAAGGAGGATTGATATTAAATAAGTAATGTCTTAAGATAGCCAAATGACACATCTATAGCTCACAATAGTATTTGTATTCACAGTGATCAGCAAAGCTAGAGAGGGACATTTCTTGTTTCATACCATAATGATCTATATTGATGCTTGATTTGGTGCATATAATTGTTATAATAAAAGATTTTCTTAGATTTTTTTGAGATAGTGATCCAAAGCTGTTGTTAGTAAGAAGTCACAACAATTGTTATAGAATGGGGGGAAGTTTAAATTACGACAGCAATGATTTGTTGGAAATTATAGACCTTTGAGAAAAATAAGTGATTGGAGAGGGACTTATCAATAGCAGCAGTGCTAGCATGTGCCGTTTCCCATCAAAATGGTCAAGTTGATGTATTTTTTCTGAACTAAACCAGAAATTTGTTAGTAGATTAATGAATTTTTAAATTTTTTTATAGCTATTCAGTTGTATATTTCTTTCTTAAACATCTATAATTTAACCTTATGTGTGATATCAGATCTTTACAAAATTTAAGATCAAAAATCATTTTATATCTTAATATTACGTTATTTTTATATGTTTTTCCAAAGTTTTCTTGTTTACAGAACATTTTTGTTTCTGATAGTGTGTATTATCACATTAATGTAATCTTAAAGTTTATTTTTCTGTTTTATTTACTAGCAGGTTTTTATAACTATACATCTGTTATTTTGTAGGATGTATTCAAATTTTGGTTAGACACTGGATTAAGTGGCCTACACCTTGATAAAGTTGAATATTTGATAGAAGATAAAGGATTCCCTGATGAAAGCGTTGACACATCAGAAACTATACCTGGGTTAACCGATTACAAGTTTTTATCTCATACACATACCACATACTTGTCAGAATCTTTAGCTGTTTTATCGGAGTGGGCTGATGTTTTCAAGAATTATTCTGCGTCAGTATTTTTTAAATAATTTTAATTATTCATAGTGATAATGGATATATTGTTGTCCAAACCTAGTAATGTGGCTATAAATAGTATAAATATTTATTGATTATTAAGACATATGCTTTATATTAATATTAGTGTTTAAATCTCAAATGTGACTAAAAATTACATTACTAAGTTATATATGTAATTTTTATTTCAGGATTTATTTAATAAAAATACAAATTTTAGATGATAGCAACAATAATCTATTGTTTACAATTAATTGATAGTTTTTAATTTGTGATATTTTTTGTTTCTAGAATTTTATCTGTTAGTGGTATCCAAGATGGTGTAAATTTTGAAAAAGGAGATTTCATCTATAGGCCTATTAGGGTTAAGGAAGATCTAAAAGCAAAAGAACTATATGAAGCATTACGCAGTCGTTTAGATAAACCCTCTCAAACTTGGGGAGTGAGTATTTGTATTATTTGTTCATGTATATTTATTTTGTGCCTCAAAATTATTTTTCCTTTTAATCAATAATAATAAATGTGAGTTTAAACTATGCAAAAAGTTAAAAAGTTCAAACTATGCACTTCTAATTTATCAACACTACAAAAAATATTTCTTTTAATTGAATAAACTGTTGTTTAAGGTGAGGAAAAGTTGACAAAATCTTTTCCCTTACATTCTAAATTTTTTAATTAAACATGGAAAATAAGTTTATAGCTTTATACCCTTGGCCTCACTGAATCACCTTTTTTTGTTGGGAATATTTAACACAATCCCTTCTTACCTCAAAATTATATAATTATAAGTTTATATAAGCTAGTTTTTCCAGTTTGAAATTTTTATAAAGTGTGCTTAAACAAAAATAAGCTGGGATCCATCAGTATAGCAGTGCCAAAATAACATATATTTTCATGTAATACAGGGTGTCCAAAAAAGGGTGAGTACTGTTTAGAAGAAAATAAATAAAAACAAAGTTCTCAAAGAAAAATAATTTATTAATATGCGAAAATCTTTTACCAAAACTAATATTATCCTAATGATGTAAAAAAGTTTATTTATTATCCTAATGTGTGTGTGTATGCATGCGTGCGTGCGATTTTTTAAATTACTTAGTGAAACGTATATTCTGGGAAGGAGCGTTAGTATTACTACGCAGCCAGGCTGTTGAAACTTTAGGAATGATGGAACTCTCTCTTCCATGTTTTTGGACACCCTGTCTATTTAGTTCTTATGCACCATTACATGATATATAATCCGATCAGTGTATGTTTTAATGTTAATGTTTGTTTGTTTTTGTGAGTATCTATATGTAAGCATATATTGTATTTTATCTTAAAAAATCACCTTAATTGGTATTGTAGATAGTATGTGATGTCAACGAACAGTGTAATGAAAATACTTTGGTTGGACTTCAAGCATTATTGTTAATGCTATCAGGCACAACAGTAATTGATAGTGGCCTAGAGCTTGGTCTTCCTCATTCAAATGTATTCCAATGGGATTCATCAATGAAGAATCAAGGTATATTTTATCAAAATAAGTTATTAATTTTTGGGGACAGTAATAAATGCCAGTTAAAGAACATAGTAGAAAACCATCAGAAAAAAAAAAATATCAATAATAGCAATTATAATTGAACTACCTTGAAATTTTGGTAATTTAATTGGTACTTGTGGGATTATGATAACAAAAATTGAAATATATGTTTTAGTTTGTATATCTTGAATATTTACCAGATTTCATGGTAATATCCTTATACAATCGTTCCCAATTTTTAGTCTGTCCTTATTATGCACCATCAAAAACCATTCCACCTTTTCATGTTGATATATAGGGGTGTTCCCTTTTTTCTTCAATTTTTTTTTCTTATAATCTTAGTTCATGACCTAACTGTTATTTCTGTCTCCTAATGAAACCAGTTGTGTTTATTTCCTTATAAACTACATACTTTTCTTTATTTTTTCTTACTTGCCATATGTTACTATCAAATACTTGCCTTAAGTTTGATAAAATCCTTTTTTATTTATTTATTGTTATTAACAACCGTACAAAAAAATACAATAAGTAAATATGCGGAATGTTTCAAACACTTGATAATCTTGGGAAGGAACCACTCAATGGTGGTACTTCAAACATTAATTTGAATTAGAAGGTCCCATGGCCATCTTCTTTTCAGACGCCTCAGAGGATTATCAAGGATGGTTAAAGATGAGTGATTAAGAACTAATGGGTTAGAATAGGCAAGGAGTTTGGAATAAAAAAGTCATATCTATTTCGGGCCAAATCTGCGACAAAAGGGATGATGAAGTGTTTGCTGATGAGTTTATTTGTAATGTAATAAGGAGCATCAAGGATTTTAGATTGTCAGAATTGAATAGAGGAGGAATTTGATATTTTGAATTCCGTATGTCCAAATTGGTCTGATTATCATAGTATATAATAATTTTTTGTAGTGAATAGGAAGTTTTGAGCCTTTGTCAAGTAGGTGTTGTAGTAATCGAAATTTTTGAGCAGTTCCTTGTCATTTCAGTCTTGTATGGGGATTCCAAGTCTCTTGTCAATATGGAGTCCTAAGTAGTGAATCTGTTTAACAGGTGTTAGATATAATTAGATAGATTTAAAAAGGATACTGAAGGATAAAGATTTATGATGGAGAGTAAAGGTGATCTGGTGGGATTTGTTAGGATTTATTTTGATTCTCCAGTTTTGACACCAGTCTTCAATGGATGTTATTTATGTCTGTAGAGTTTGTGATGCAGTAGTAGGGTCGTTGTTTACAGACAGTACACATGTGTCATCAGCGTATGTTGATAGGACTGTGTTAAAATGGGTTGGAATATCAGCTGTATAAACCGTATTAAGTAAGGAACACCGGTGGAATAAGAAAAGAGAGATGAGTAATGTTAGGTTATGATTTATTTTAAAGTTTTTGTTAAAAAATAAATGGACGTTGATGACTATTGGGTTTTACACCCCCTTAAAGCCCCAACGAACAACTTTAAAGGTTCTATCAGAGAGGTAGGAGCAGATTAAAAGGAAATATGTAAGGGGAAGGAATTGATGAAGTTTATAGAGCAGTCCTGGATGCCTCAATCAAAAGCTTGTTCAACGCCGAGGAAGACTCCTGTGCAGTACATTCTGAACTCTGATGTGGAAGATATGACATCAACCTCATGATGACACTGTTGTATAGTAGAATGGAATGTTTTAAATCCAAACTGGTGGTCAGTAATAACATGATATGAATCAAGGATTGGATAGAGGCGTTTTAATTAGTTTTTCCAGGATTTTGCCCATACAAATTTAACATTACCCCTTATCGCCTTACTAACTTTCTTTTAGGGCATCACAACTCATTTCTATGGGTCCTGGCCTCCACCAACAAATGTCGCCATCAGTCTCTTATGCTGTATTTTATTTAGTTCTGCATTTTAAATGTATTACTATTTAACTAAATAAATATCTACCTATTGATAATATATAATATATCCAATTATAATTGTAAAAGTTAAGAATTCATTGGTTATCCATCAAAAGTTTTTTTTGACTGATTCATTTTTTTTTTTTTTTTTATACAATATCTAAAATATTTAATTATCATTTTAAATTTCAGGGTTTTCTGAGGTCAAACCTTGGATACCACTTGAAGACATTTACAGTAATAGGAGTGTAGCCTCAGAAGAAAGTGATCCAAATAGTATTTACAATATTTTCAAAAGTATTGTTAACCATAGGCACTCTCCCTCAATCATGCATGGTGCTATAAATATGACTGTCCTTGATGATTCTGTTTTAGTACTTACCAGGTAAAACTTTATATATAGTTGGTATATGATTTGAGATAAGTGTTTTAAACTTTCTTTTCATGTATAATTTTTTTATTATTCTCAAATAACTCAATAAAAGAAGTTTATTGTAAACTATCTTATTAACTTGCTAAATAAAACTACTAAACTAAAGCAATTGCTTAATAATGTTTTTAATTGTATCAGCTACATTTCCCAATTGCTATTTAAATATTTGATCCTAAACTATTGTTCATTTTGTCATAAGAGTTAACCTAGAAAACAGGAACATTCATTGAATTACTTCCTTTTATTTTTGTTTGTTAATTTTTTCCTGTTCTTATTTAAATAGGTGATTTATTAAATTAAATTCATTTATTACAGGATCAAACCTGGAAATCCACAATATTTAGTTGCCTTTAACCTAGAAGAATCAGAAAGAGACATTAATCTTCTTAAAGTATTGAATGAAAATCCAACTAAAGTGGATTTAGTTACTTCTTCACCCAATTTTGATAAGAAAACATTTTTGGAGTCAAAGTAAGTTTCTTTAGTGATTATAATTTATTATAAATAATTTTTAAGTCCTATTAATTTTTTTTTACACACAAAATTGTAGTTTTCTAATCAGAATATCATTAGATTGTCCCATGACTTTCTTTTTTTCCATGATTGAATGTCTTTTATTTTTCCATAACCAGTACAGGTGGCCCTCGACTCGCAGAATTCGCTATTTCTTATATTTTCAAAGATTCAACTGTTTAATCCTCTGAAAGCCGATTGCAGAGGATTACAATGTTGTTCGGATCAATAGAACAAAAGTTTCAATCTTGCATTAGGCCGTGCGTCAGCGTGTTGTGTGTTTGGCTAATTTGTTTGTTTAAGTTTAAACATCTCGCCCTTATAAATTTATAAACATGAATCAAAAACTTCCGTTTATCAACTGCTCTGTTGATACAGGCAAAAAGAAAGTAAGGACTCTGAAACTTCATCAAAGATGAAAATAATTAAATGTTTTGAAAACGGTGAATCTTTTTCTTCAATTGAACATTTGTATGGTGTAAATAGATCTACAATATGTTCAATGTTAAAAAATAAGAATAAAATTAAGGAATCGACCGATGCAGATAAAGATGCAAAAGAATTTATTTCCCTATTATCCAAAATTATTGAAGATCGAAATATTCTCTTAGTAAAATATTCAATTTAGATGAGACAGGTTTGTTTTAGAAAAAACATGTCTAATAGTACATTTTTAGCGAAGGGAGAATCAGTTGCTCCTGGGCATAAGCCTCCCAAAAAACCGAATGATATAACTTCTTCATGGAAACTTAGCTAGTGATTTAAAATTGAAGCCAGTGTTAGTTTACCAAGCAGAAAATCCTTTGAAAGAGAAAAATAAGGATTTGCTTTGGGTTATTTGAAAATCAAATAAAGATACGCATCTTGATAAATTATTGACAATCATGGAAGAATGAGATCCCAATACAGAAGGTATATCTCAAGTACATAGGGAAATTGAGAAAGGTACAGCATGTTATAGAAATCTTTACCAAGAAAAGAAAAAAATGGGTGGTATTCAACTAACTATTGATAACTTTATAAAGGAAACACCCGAAAGCACTTAACATGCCTCTTTAACTTTATTATGTATACCTACTGATAGATAAATACTTTAAAACACAGTTTTTGGTGCATATTTTTTTTACATTCCTCTACTTTCCAACGTTCCACATTTGCACACACTTTCAGAAACCAATTATGTGCGATAGTCGAGGGCCTACTGCATGTGTCATTTTAAAAAAAATAGATGTTCAGAAGAGTGCAAAACAACTGAACTGTAAATAATCTATCATCAGTGAACTCTCAATAGAAAGTATGTCAGTCTTTTTTTTAAAGTTCCTATTGATTAAGACTAATAGAGTGCCAGAGCATGTTGTAAAGTTTGGTTGAGGTCGGGATAAGACTGCATTGAGGTGAATTAGGGTGCTGAAAGATTATTCTTAATCAGTCTTTCTCTTCAGCATTCTTATCATGTTCCCATTTAATTTTCTTACTGACAGGATATCATTGTGTCATATAAAAATTAACATAGTATATTGAGATGATATAGCATTAAATATATTTTGGAAATAAAGAATAGTATTTGAGATTATTTAAACTCTTAAATTTAGTATAAATGTATAAATATATATTTACTTTGTCATGTAATATCTTCAAATTAATTTGTTTTATTTCTATTTATAGGGATATCAAAAGTATAAAGTTACCTGGACTTTCATTCATCATTTTACAGTTTGTACAAGAGGCTTAAAAGTAAGAAGACAAAAAAAAAAGTTTTCTTTTTAGCAAATGTATGTGACTTTATTTATATAATTTTTTTTTCTATTTTATAACGCTCTTATTTTTGTTTGTTGATGTCTATTATTGAATAAAATTGATCTGAACTCATTTTTTTTTCTTTTCATTCCTTTATTATTTTCTATATAACTGTTTTTATTGGTATTGGGGGGGAAACTTAATACTGATAAACTCATAAATGAAGGGTTAATCGAGGGGGGTACTTATTGTGGAAGTACTGTAAGAAGACCAATTGATAACATAAATGGAGGTGATCTGGTCAGGGTTACGCTTGAACACAAGTTTTTCCTACATTGCAGACTTAAACCTTCAAATTGTTTTCAGTGATATGGTTAATTGAGTAGTGTCTTTTTTAATTTCATTTTTTTGAAAAGCTGGCTGCCTGGGTATCTCAAAAGTTCTCAATAGTTTTTAATTTCAGTTTAATATGTTCAGATTGAGGTGGAATAATGTCACAGTGTTAAGTCACATACCTTATCTTTGGTCTAAACTTTTACCATTATCATTGAATCATTTTAACCGAAACATTGCCTTATTACGATGTTATACCACTTCACCGTCCACTGCACACATTTATTACTGCATCTGTTATATTTGTATATTTTATTAATTCATTTGTCAATTATAAGTTTTTTTTTTTAAATTAACTTCCATGTAATACCCAAAGTGGTTAGTTGCTCTAAGATTACGTTTTCATGTTTCTCTTCTTAATTATATTGATTATTCATCAAGTTTGGATGTACGATTTATTTAAGAGAAAACCCATTAGTGCTCTTGGGCATCTCCTTTCACACACCTTCCATATCTCATCCATAAGGAGGACTAAATAGTAGTAGGCTTAGGCTATCTCCCTACTTTACTCCCTCATAAAAGTGGAAAGGCCGCGTTTTCTGACCATTAAGTCTTTCAATGCCCTTTGGGTCTTGGTAAACTGATTTGATTGCACTCTTCTTGTTATTAGTGTGTCCCATATCTCCTACCTCTGGACTGAGTCAAAAGCCACCCTCAGATCCGACAATCCCAAATATACTGCCTGTTCTCGGTTCCATGCATTCTCTACTTCTATTATCATTCTCAAGGAAAAAATGTGGTCCTGGAGCTGTCTTCCATGTCTGAAAGCACCTTGCTCTTCTTCAGTATTTTGTTCCACAATATCCTGCATTCGCTGCTCTAATATCTTATTATTATTATACTATAATATGATAATTATTATATCTTACTAATATTTTGTCCACTACTCAGGATAGGCTTATTGGCCTATATTTACCACATTAGCATTATCTTTCTTGTGAATTGGGATTATGATGTTGTTTTCCCATTCTCTTGGCAGTAACTTAAAGTCCCAAATCTTCTGGAACAGCATTTGAAGGCATTTAATCATTTCATTGCCGCCATATTTTATAAATTCCAGAGCTATGCCATCTGGTTCTAGAGCTTTTCCTAGCTGAATGTTGTTGACTGCCAGCTCCACCTCGTCTTCCCTGATCAAATCTTCAGGATAGGTGTCATCTACTCTGCCTCTCCTTCCTTAAGGTCAAAGATCAAATCAAAATACCCTTCTAATAACCAAAAGCCGAACCTTCTATGAAATGGCAAATATCTGTGAGAAGACCGGTGCCAACTGAGCCCTACAAAGTAGTCAGGTGCAGGAGAATTCATTGGAAAACAAAGGCCAAAAGTGTCAAATGATATAATTAGGTCAATAGAGCTGATGTCGGTGTTCGTGCAAATTGAGGACAATGACAGATTTGTAAAAAATCTGATATTGAAGCTGGTCTCTACCTCTTCACCTGCCTGAAAATTGGTGGGAATGTTAAGAACATGGTGGAAGTTATCAATGGGCTGCCATCCCCAGCTGAAATAGGTGAAGTCATTCATAGTCCTCACTACCAAGAAGGACTCAGTCTTGGTTTGCATGGAAGATAGTTCTCTTGGAGCTAAAGTTATTAGGTAGCATAGAGAAAAGGGTTTAAGGGACAAGCTGAATTTTAAGTGAAAATCTAGACCGCCAGCATGTGGTATTATCACAACCTTATTCATAGTTATAGGAAGAATCAATAATGATACTACTAGTAAAATACTGAGAAGTTGATATGTTAACTAATATGAACATTGTTTGAAAACAGGCCAATATGATGTCAGCTTGGAGTACCCTCCCTCTGTGTCTAAACGTGACCTGGGCACTGTTTAAATGATGAGTTTATCAAATTAATGAAAGAGTTATTTCATAAAGTAATGATTACCGAAATAAACTACCAAATAATCACCTGCATTTGTGTCTTTGAATTTTGAGATATATGATTTCATAAAAATATAAAAACATTATTTCCAAAATTACTATATTTCTAAAATAATGTTTAAAATCTAAGAAATACTGGAGATACACTACATTCCATGGATATAGTTTACTACCATTGCAACATCTTTTGTGTTAAATGTAAGATAGTTACTTTCATGATAGTATTTACTGTTGTGTCAGTATCGTTACATGAAATTTGGTATGATAGTTAACAGTACATACATTAACAGTGAAGCTGCCGTCATGCCAAAACCTGTTTTCTCAGTGACATTTTACTGCCACACCAGCAACTGCTATATTTTTCATCATGAGAGTAAGAACTGGAGTGATAGCTGACAGTACATTTAGCAGTGGTGAACACACTAAGTCTGGTGTGATAGTTGATAGTACATATTTTAGAAGTGAAGCTATTGGCACATTAAAACCCATTTACAAGGTGACACTTCACTGCCATTACAACTACATAATAGTTGCCATCGTTGAATTGACTATCACCTATCTAAAATTAACTTAATTTCTTGTCGAAATTTGATGGATGGTGGTAATCAATGACCTTTAGGGATAACATCAACGTCACTCAACCCAAAAGTGCCAGGGCTATGGGCATACTGAGGCCCCATATCCATTAGATGCTTTGGTTTGCATTTGAGGTTCAGAACATGTACATGTCCTTAAAGAGTGCCTGAAGAGAAAGGATAGTTTGTTAACTAGTGTTAGCCTGACCTACATATACTCAGAAAGCACATAAGGGGCTGCAGAGCAGGAGAGTACTGTGTTGGCACCTCCCAAAGAGATTAGGAAGAGAACCTTTAATGAGTCCTGGAACCACACTCCCAACCTCCTGCTCAATATGTGCCACTGGCGTCAAGTTGCAGAAGAGGTACAAACGCGCTCTCGTAACATGACAACAGGAACATGGTCAAGGGATTTGGACTAACGTTGAGAGTATTGCTCAGAACAGTGGAGAGAGGAGATGGTTAACAATTCGAAACTGGACGAGAAAGTATTTGATAGCGGATTATGTTATATATAAAGTCAAATGCGGTTTTGTTGCATTTACCATAGTTTTGAGGTATCTATCCGATGTTAGTGACATTGAAAAATACATATCTGTTATGGAGGCAGGTTGCATTAGGATATTGATTTTTTTTTTTCATTTCATTGATGCTCAGACTCCTGGTATGCCCTCTTGTGATATAGTCCCACTAATAACAACTTCTAATGATAGAAGAAGCATTCAACTAGTTCAGTTTACTTAGTTACTAGGTTAGTTTTACTTAAATACTTTACACAATATGGGTATGTCAGATACATTTATATGGGTTCCAAGCCATGTAGGAATCGCAGGGAATGAACTAGCCGATCACGCTGCAAGAGAAGTACTCGCGCTTCCGGGACGGGGTAAAGCAATTTTAACTTTAACTCCATTAGAAATGAGCAAACCTCTTGGAAACCCAGATGTTTCAAAAACCCTCGGAGACGATGACAGAATAATAGAATGAGGGTTTCAGTTGCTAAAATCACAACATTTACTGGCAAAAATATAACATTGAACGGAAGAAGAAAAAAACAATAATAATAAAATAAATAAATAAAATAAGTAAAATTAAACGAATATAAGCAAAATTAAATAAAATATAAATGGCGCTGATAACCAATGAAGTTTGGCGCCACTAAACAAAAACAAACAAACAAAGTGTGAGAAATCAGTTGGTAATTCTGCTACACCTACGATTTCTGAGCCAGTGAGAAGAGCTGGATTGATATCGTTGGTCTTGTTAATGTTTATAGGACATATTAGCTGCCAATAGGCCAATAATTTTTTACCACCTCTCATATGGCCATCAGGAGGGGCGGTTGGTCTGGTAATTTTTCTTATGAAAATAATCTTTATGAAAGTTTTAATTTTTTGCGTAATATCACTTATGAAAATAACTCGAAAGTCAAATATTTGTATTTGGTAAAATTTTTAACCCTTTAATAGAAAAACTTAATTGTAGACACTAACCGCACAGTGATTGGGCGACAACATTTAATTTCGTTGTAGAGGGAGATGAGTTAAGGATGAGCAGCTTAGATATTATAAAATCATATTATATTATATTAGATATATAAAATCAAGGAGAATAAGAGGTTTGAAGGAGGCGGTAGGTTTATCTGACAATGGAGAACCACAACAGGTCAATATTTACTTCATCACTATCGAAGGATAGGGAAGTTTTGTATTCTTGAAGAAAATGTATGTCCTCAGAATCGAAAATTTCTCTCAAATTTTATGTTTAAAACATTAAGGAACAAATTTGGTTCCGTGTAAGTTTGTAGAATCATATTTGTGATCGGGCATAATCGATGGAACCGTTAATCAAATTTCGGTGGAATTTTCAGAGGTTTTGTAGATTGATACCTAATTAATTTCATATTTGATATAACATAGTTGATCTCCTATAAATTTTATCAGATTCTATCCACTACTATTGTTTATGCGTAAACATATGTTTTCTCCGAACATCTATATTTTCTGAATGGCTCGTCCGATTTCTCCAAATTTTGAGAGAAGTTGGAGATTAATATTGTCAGTATCTAATCTAATTATTTTGTCAAATTTCGTCTAATAGTTTCACTTCACCATGCATGAATATGTTTTTTCTTGAAATGTATGTTTGACACCCGGCTCCTCACTTAAATTTTATTCTAAAAAAGAAAAAAATCAAATACATTAAAAAATAAAAATTTATTCTTAAACCTCGAAATTATGTATTTACTTATCCAGTGGAAATGGTGAAAAAGCTATACTGACCTCTGTAGTTTATACATTTATTATTCCACGAGTTTTGTTCCATCCTAATTGTAATTAGTTGCAAAACTATTTACTTAAATCAACAGTAAATACTCCCATAAACATTAAAAGAGGAAATTAAACGAAGACTTTTTTTATTCATTATAGACATTTTTAGGGACTAGTGGACCTATTAGATAGCTAGACCACTCCAGCTCCAGTAAATGCAGAGATAGGTTACGCCCAGTAACTTGCATGCTCTTGTATGGAGCTACATTCAGGACGAGAGACTAAAGGTTCGAGGTAGCTCCCACAAATTAGAAGGTCCCGATGATTTGAAGTTTCCCTCAGGGATCAGTCCTTGGTCCGACTCTAAGGAAATAACAATTGAAAAGTAGCTGAGTGTACTAAAAAAAGAGAAGTTCCAGGCTACTACTTACTTGAATTAATTGGCAGCTGTGGCTGCCTCCAACATCAGAGGTGTCCATTGAGTATTCCAGGTAGAAGCCATACGATGCGCCGAGATGGTTTCAGATGAAGCTGAACGCAGGCCATCCTTCTAAAGAAAAGCAGATAGGTCACACATTATCGACAGAGAGAGAATTTGTCCAAGTTTAGTGATAACATACCTTGGACTGCTTGGCAAGTAGGGTGACCCTGATACTGAAGTTGAAAATAAGTCCTCATAGCACTATCCCGATCGGACACAAAATAGGGCTTTTAGTCCAGATTGCTTAATATTGAGCCAGGTGGAAAAAAATCAATTATTTAACCAACTTTTTATTACAGTAATGGAAACAATGTGTAGTGACACTGCTACCGGCTGGTCTGGACTGTAACTATTACAACCACCGAGACCCCTTAGGTTCGGCATGACGCAACCTACCAGCTAACATGGGAACTACTACTCTTTCGTAACTACAGGTATAGTACCCGATAGAACGAAATTATCTCTCTGCAAGACCCGGCCACTGGCTACACTCCGGCCTTAATTCCTCCTTCACATCTACAGGAATAGTATGAAAGAACCTGTAGGACGAGGTTAGCGTCCTTAAAGAACTTACGGTAGGCACTCAAAAGTCATAAACATCCTATCTATTCACCTCCTAATCAATGAGGTAATAAAAATAAGTAAATGGTCGGCTGTCTTCCAGAATATTATGATTAATCCCACGGAGATAAGAAACTCCTATTATCATAAAAACTACTATCTCTATGTAATAAACTACATTATAGTATATTGAACTAGGATTAATTTGAGTGGTGGCAGACATCCTGTACGTCTGAAGGTTCCTGAGATGTAGTTTTTTCATAAATCAATTCATATCATTCCTTTTATTGGTCTTTCGTTTGTTAGATAGGCAGCAGTTTGCACTGCTTCACAACAAAGATATTTTTCACATTCTGCATCAAAGATAAGAGTTCTGGATATATTCAATAATGTTAATTTTGGGCGTTCACTTTTTCCATTTAATTGCAGGATTATATGGGATGATGCAATCCAATATTTATTTATACTGAAACCATTTTGTGAGTAGTTCGATTTTAAATTCATTGTTATTGTCAAATTTAATCTTGCAAGCTTTCATGTTGAAATTCTCCTTCGTCATAAACCTTTTTACACACGGAAAACTTCATTTGCCGATTTGGTTTCCAGGAGATAAACCATGTAGAAATAAGTGTAATCCTGCAATCATGTAACGAAATAATTGTTCTGGCCATATGTTGGAGGATTTATTGGACCACACAGGTCGGAATGAATAATTTCCAAAGAGCAATTGGCTCTTTCTCTTATTGTTTTCAAAGTTGAAACAAATAATACAATCTACAATCTTGCTATTATTGTTGAAAAGGGTGGTAGACAAATAAAATGAATTTTTATATTACACTTCAAAAATATTATTTAAATGCAATCCAAGGGACAAGGTCTTCTATTTCGAAAAATTATTTGATCAATCATTAGATCATCTATTCCTTGGTCATTAATAATTTATGAATTTAACGTGCCAAGATGTCCAAGGCATCACAAGTTGAATAACAAATATTATTTGAGCCCCACTTAATTAACTTAGACTTAACCTTTACCGTTGGATCGATATGAACACTACCTCACCATTCTGGGTGTGTATCTAGAAGATTTCTTTATCGTTTAACAAATTACCTATCCACACCCGACAAAACAATTATCAGTATAAACCAGAGATTTTCATCAGTTGACTGTAACTGAGGCGGCCTAGCTTTCTGTGCCATTGTTCCAGTTCTGGTACCTCCTATTCAGTGATTAAAGCATTATCACCAGATTTCTTGAAGTTCATAACATATAGTCCATTTTTTGTTTTTCTTCTTTCCATGAAACACTGTTTTCTGGTATTTCTACTTCGTTTTTAGAATATATATATTTTTGTCGTCAAAATATACTGTGCCACGCCTCGTAGGATACGGTTAATTGCTCATTAAATTTAAATTTATATTCTTCTTAGGAAAGCCTTGACATAAGATTTTCTATGATTTTGTTTGACTGGGGAGAAGAATCCCAGGCACTGCTAAAGTGATTAATTTTTTTAGGAAAAACTATAATTATTTTTTTATATTTACATAATTTCTGAAGTTGCTTCGTAAAGAACTTTTAAATTGAAAACTACATTTTAATGTGACTAATATTTGTACGAACATTTCTGTTTTTATTATATCTGTAATTGTAGTACCCCTCCAGTGTTTGACATTTTTCCTGAGCTGTTCCTTCTTGGAAATGCGGATGAGGGTTTCATGCATGTCTTTAGCACTCTCACAAGTCGTAAGATGCATCTTAAATGATTTGTCAATTGTAGATAATACGGTCGGAGAGAGGTAGATGGACAATATCAAAATAAAAATAAGTAAATGGTCGGCTGTCTTTCAGAATATTATGAAAGTTAAAAATTTGAACTCTGCGGATTTCGACAAGGCAGTAGGCGATTTCTTGAATTTCCTAAAAAATATTAACGCCAAACTGCCGGGCCCACAGCACCCTCCCATCTAATTCTATAAAATGACGTAAAAAAATAAAACCGAAATGGCTGACAAGGGTGCGGGAAGGTGTCGAATCCGCAGAGAGCCAATAAGGCAGAAAGGAACCGTCGGCAGGAGTAGTACCAGTATGAATTAGCTCAATATAATTACTACAATAGAAGGAAAAAGTGGTACAGAGCATTATGAATGCCGACGCCTCCAAGCAATGCCCATTAAAGATAGTCGACATAGAGTATCATTTCAGATGCCTCTTTGAAAAAGAGAATCTCCGCAAACATGCAGATTATGGGAAATGCGCGCACTATAAAATACTTCGATGTAACACAGATCATTAAGTATATTGCGGAGATCATGCTGAAGGTGGGGTATGTACCAGAGCCTCTACGCCAGGGGCGCACAGTATTGGTCTACAAAGGAAAAGGAGACCCAAAAGGTGTTTCCACCTGGTGGCCAATAAATATATATTCGATTGTGCGCCGTATCATCGAGAAGGTTCTGGATTCCGAATTGAGAAAGCAGATCACCTTCAGCAAAAGTCAAAGGGGCTTTATCAAAGGTCTGCCGGGAGCATGTGTAAGCGCCAGAATCATCGACGCCAAAGATGCCAGAAATAGGAAAAAAGATTAAAAGAAAAACGGCAAAAGCCGAGGACACCATTATTAAATATCTTGGATGTACATTCTCGGGAGAGCTAACATTTGGAAAAGAAGTGGTGACAAATCTAACAAATAACCTCGATAAATTGGTGAGCTTGTGCCTGCTCAAGCCCGAACAAAAGATCAACGTTGTCAATCAATACTTTTTCTGCTATATTGGAGGGTATTGATACCAATATCCGCAGGAGTATCAAGGCCACCATTGGGCTCCCCGCTAATAACTCGTTGGCGATACTGTACGCACACAGGAGGTACCGCGGACTTGGTCTGATCCGCTGTCAATTGGAAGCTCCACTGCAGCATTGGTCCATTGCCCATGGACTGTCGAATGTTCCGGATGCCCTATTCCAGTCTACATTCAATTACGAAGCCGAAATCGCGGCATGTGCCGATAGACTGGGAGTGGATCAGGGCCACCAAAGTGTGAGAGATCTACGGCAGTCGTTTCGTGAGAATGTTTTCGAAGAATGGGCCAATTGCAGGTGGCAGGGTATTGGTATTCGTCATTTCAAAGAAACCCCGAAAGCAAATAGATATGTATGTCAGAAGCAGATACTGTCGGGGTCAGAATGGGTGAACGCCCTGAAACTAAATATCAAATATACGCACCCCAGCGTGGAGTCCCAGTGGACAGCAAGGAGAGTCTGAAACACCAGCCCATGTGCTGGAAAAATGCCCCAACAACTCCCTCCTTATAACACGCCGGCACCATAGGGTCAAAGAAGAATTGATGAAGTTCCTAGAAAGAAAAGACTTCACCTACTTCGAGGAGGTTTATTGTGTTGACACCGACGGATCCGTAAGATACGCCGATATTGTCGCATTTACATAAGTCGGAGGTACGGCTCTGGTCTTGGATCCGACGGTAAGATTTGAGAGTAATGACCTCGAACAGGAAGGTGGAGTGGAAAGGGAAAAACAGAAATTGTATGAAAAATGCATCCCTTTCCTTAGGGAAAAATTCCGCGAGACCTTCGGAGGGAGAGAGTTCACCGTGAGAGGCCTCTGGTTTGGATCTCACGGAACAATTCCAGATAGAACAAGGAGCTTATTAGAAGGACTAGGTGTTAGCATTTGGGATATTCCGATCTTGGCAGAAAATATTATTTTGGACTCCCTAGGGATAATACATCATCACTTCCATGGGAATTAGCTCTAGTTTATTTATTTATTTTAGTACGTGGACCTGTCGATTTGTGTATTTTAACTTATTTATTCATTAAATTATTTTATTTTTATTATTATTATTATTGTTATTTATTTATTTATTTTTTTTTACTTATGTATCTAACCAATGTTAACCAACTTTTTATTATATTTTCCTTTCGATCTATGTATTAGTTTTGTTTTGGTAAAATGTATTTATTTGTTTGTTTTACTGTATAATGATCTACTGCTTTCACTAGTATTTCTCTGGTTTGATATCGCACTGCCATCTGATAGTAAATTTGTTTAGCGGGTCTCTGGGGAGGATCTGAGAGGGGGAATTCGGGAGAGTGATTTGTCGATCAAATGAAATAAAAATTGTGAAATGGAATGGACAAGAGGGGGAAAGAAAAAAAAGAATAAATTGAAATCTTTGTATTTGGTGTGGATACTGAAATTTGTAATTGAAAGAGAAAACTGTGGGAAAAAAATATTTTCTTTCTATTTTATTATATCATGTAAAAATATGTAATTTATATATGTCCGGATCACGGATTGATAAGTATGCTGTGTAGTGTAGCAACCCCATATATTTGGGTAGCATGAATGAAAAAAATATTTCTCTCTCTCTGGACTGCAGCGTATTTAGCCTTCCACTTCGCTATTCTTTTCTCCATCTGTTCCACAAGACGCCAGTTACGAATATCCACCCACGACATTCATCAGTTGTTTTGCTTGAAATAGTATTTTTACTTCGAAATGCCGCTTAGAAAAAATATTGTCCTTTTTATTGTTGAGCACTAGCGATTTTAACACCTTCGATTTTAGTTATTGACGCCATGATGTGGTTCTAGCTTCAACATATTTGCCTATATAAATTACAGTAAATTCGCCTGTATGCAAGCCTTTGGATGAGATATTTGGATTGGCTGGGACAAGGTGGCCTGAATTTGTGGCCGACCCGTTGAGTGTCGGTTTTTGGGCACAAATCAAAGGACTGCTGTATCCACATGTTTGTGTTCAGCTAGCATTATTTTAGAATGTTTTAGATAAATATTTGTGCTCATTGTGTTTTAATTAATTAAAGAATTTCCTCAATCTTGGGATTCAGTAATTAACTTTAGTTAATGATTGTATATTTTAAAATTCTATAGATGCGGTGTAAATCCATTGTTTCAAATGTTGTTAATTAACTTCAGCAGTTTATTTTGGATTTAATATAGCACACATATATATTTATAAATAAATTATATGTCTAGGTAATTAAATTAACATGAACCTGACAAAAATTTACTAACAAAAGTTAAAATTATAGGTTATGTGGTACGATTCATATGATTTTTTGTAATCTGAAACTCCTTTTCTTCTTGGCCCCAGTCCTGACTCCTCGACAAGATTGGTTACCACCGATCGCATAAAGGCGCCGATTGGGCCTAGATGCTACTCGTCTGGCAGGATTCCACAAGAGAGACATCTCGTTCACTAAGTCTATGCCCGTTATGAGCCATATTTGGGAAGTATTGCGTGGTAACGTTTTTTCCAAACCATCGTGAGAGATGTTTGGAGACTATTTTGCCCCTTTCGGCCAGTTACTTCCGACTTCAGCGGCATTTTTAAGGGTTTGTTCTCTCGCCATTCTTCGGCTTAGCCTAATGATGTCTAAACAGGGACCCGGCCAGCTAATACCACTTTCGGTTCCAATTCAGTACTGGTGGTTGCTGCTGCCTACCACCAGGAATGTTTATCAAATTTCCAGTCTAGATCCATCGTGTTCAGTCAAAAGCTGAGCCACCTCGAGCAGGATGCGGTTCTTCATATTGCACGTACGGTCTTGGGTTTATAGCGTCCCCAAAGACTCAGCCTAAGCTTTGGGATTCTCAGCTATTCCCACGAGACTGGATGAGGATACAGGATACAGTGTAACCCTGATCAAAGGTACTACCTCTCTCAAACCTTTTTACCCCGCCATCTACAACTTACTTTGCTAATATTTACGTTTCCTTTCATGCCGTATATCTTTTGTTTTGTTCCTTTTTATAATGAAAATACAGTAAATCAAACGTATCAGCCGAAAAAGATTCAAAGGAAGCGAATGAATACCGACGATTTTTTTTTAAAATTTTCTACCAGAAATTTGTACAAGTCTTGGATTTGCGAAAAGTGGCAACGCGTAGATCCAGCATTACGTTTGTCCCTTGCTCTATATTAACGTAATTTACTTAAATTCACATAGTATGCATTATGCAATCTGTATAACATTCGTGATCAGGTGTAACGGTTAAACTAGGAATGCAAAATAGGAAAGGGTATAGGATGGATAGATTAACTACTAGGATGAAAGTCAGAAATGAAACTATTATTAGTAGAAATGTGATGTTGACGTTAGATATCTAGTTTATGTCCTAGATTCTATTGAAAAAAAAATCCATTCAAAATCATAAAAAATTGTAACATAGTATATTTACTACAATGTAAGGCTTTACATGTACACTGTTGTATATGTCAATGTGCTTGGGATATTTGTGTAAGATTATAACCAGATTACAAATTAATGCAAATTAAATAATGAAACCATCAGAAAATGTATGATTGCTGACTCCAGCATTAATGAAAGTATATAGAAGGCCATCTGGGCAGTCAGACAACCAGTACGCTTCCCGTCTATTTCTTGCACATTAATTATTGTAGAGTTTTGTATTGTATATATTTAAATAAATTGTTTTTAAAAAGTTAACTCAAACAATTTATTACGTAACTTGCATACTTTCCAACTGTAAATCATTAATAACTATAAGAATTATAAACTTTTCTATGTTATTATAAAATTTTATTTAAATTATCTAAGTTCTTTATTTTTTTAATATAGACATTTCCGATTTGTATGCTTATTGGTATGATTTTATATGATTAAGTATTTTAGGTTACCAATCCTGAACTGTTAAAAAAACTGAGGGAATGCATAAATTGTTTTCTGACGTCATTGTTATCACGAGCACGCAGCTCAGTTAGTTCCGAGCGTTCTGTCTGTGTTGTGTTATTAAACACTATTTTGATATAGAAATGTACCAAAATTGCGACCGGTTTTTATCATAATTGACTTAGACATACTTTTTTATTAAGAGGTTGTTTAATTTTTTTGAACGATATAGTAAAAGCAAAAATGCCACTGTTTGGTAAAAAAGATGTTGCGAAAAGGTCAAAAAAAGATGCCAAGGATTATGAAAAAGATAAGTCCCAAACTTTAGAAGAAAAATATAGCCTTAAAGAACTTCTTGGAACGTAAGTCTTTATGTCAAAATAATTCAAATGGTTGATAATTTTAGTGATACTTATTGGTATTTTAAAAAAAGCATTTTTGTAAATGAAAAATCGTACATTGATGTTATTATGAATAGTATTTAATAAATTGTGATCAAATCTAGCAAACTTTAAATTTCACTATGCTTGGTAATGATATTTCCACAATCTTATTAATCAGAGATAAAGTGTAGTTTATCTGTTTTGTTTTTGTTGGTGTTAATTTTGATAGCTGGTGTGATTAATGATATTTAATAATCTGAATTGACTAAACTCTCAATCATCCTTAAGACAGATTGTTGATAGGTTTGTGGCTTTATTATCACCCAGTCAATGAATTTTCAATATTGATATTTTCACTTATTGTTGAATGATCTATGGATGTAAATCGTCGTTGGAGTAATTTTTGTATCCAATTATGGATTGAAACAATTTGACTATTTCTATTTAACAATGTAACAGATCTAAAGTATTCTCTAAAAGGTAGCTGTTTTTAAGTATTATATTTGCTTATTTAAGAGTTGAAAACTTGTAATGAATAAGTCACCCCTTCTTAATCTAAAGTCATCAACAATTTATAAAGTAATCTATTTTATGCTAAATACTTACCTCTAGTAAATTGAATATTCATGTAATTTTTGAGTGAATATTTATTTTAAAGATATAGGTTGACAACAATTTTGAAATTGGTTCGTACCGTATCTACCAATTATTTGGAACTAGAAAACCTGAATTTATTTTTGTTATTGTTTTGCTCTTTAATTGTGGCAACTAAACTGTCACATTGGTATTCAATAAGATCATTGTGAAATGATAAATGTTCCTAAACAAAGATCATTTCTTCTTGATTAAGTAAAGCTGTATCCCAGATTTTATTATTTTTAAATGATGATTGTGACTTTTGTATCCTACGATTCTTTAAATGGGTTTTCATGAATAAATGAAACTAAACTCAAACTTTAGTAATGATGCTAGTCAGTTTATCAAAAAGTGTTTGTAATAGATGAAATATGTTAGCCCTTTCACCAATTGTTAATATTTTATTTTCATTAACCATTTTTTACTCTAAATTCTATAAAAAATCTTATTTATGTATTAATTGATTTTATATTATTTGTTTACATTTAAATTTTCAGAGTTTTCCCCTGTTTTCAAAATATTTTTTTTCTACATAATAAAATATAATAAAAATAATTTATAGATCATAAATCACATCATTTTGTTTTGGTATTTCTTTGCTATAGTACTTATATATTATCATCTTCTTCTTCTTTTCTTACGTCGGCACAAGACTCCCGTTGGAGTCCTACACTGCCCCTGTTGTTATATTATAAAAGAATATTATCATTAAAACAATCTTTTTTTTTTTTTTTT
>NW_027110658.1:55329-58598 GCF_000696795.3 Halyomorpha halys | reverse complement strand
ATAGTGTTAAATACCAAATTTACTTATATTTGAAATACACTTTACCTGTACCACTAAAACTCATGAAAGGTCTTGAGTTCATTATTTAGTAAGGTAGTATATACTATTTCTATCAGTACATAAGATATTAGATATCTTATTTTGATTTATATTTCTACAAAAAAATATTTTTTTGTATGAGATATCATATATTTCTATCAGTATTTGAGATATACCAGTATCTTCAGTATTCTCTGTCTGTTAAATACTTTATTCAGGTTATGGCGTGTACCTAACTGGTGTTTATGCTCCAGATTTTAATTTATTCATTGGACTGAATGAAAAATATTCATAAAAATCAATATGCTCTATTTTTAGCTGTTACCTGTTTCTAAAATTTACTTAAGGTGCTTCTGCACTTCAGATTTTGTCGCCAATTAAATAGATCCTTTTTGATGTAGTCAGTGTCTTGTATACTCTTTACATAACTTATACTAAATTTATTAATAAAGCCTTTTATATATAATTTATAATATATAATATATAATTTTTTATTTTATTTGAAAATGGAGGTGGGATTACTTAGCTATAACCTATAACTAACACCTCCAATTGACACTAGAACAAATATTATTTAACATATTTAATACCTTTTTTCACCCTAACCTGAAATTAAGATAAAATTATTAAGATAAATCCTTGTTGGTACAAATGGATACTTTCACTTCTCATGAATACTGTAAGGGGAGAAGTTTCTCCCACATTGTGATCTCAACTACTGGGGATGGCTTTGATGAATGGCTTACCATTGTGTGATGTTATGAGTTATTTTGCTACCACTCTTCATGCAGCTAATCTCCTTCACTTAATTTTTGTTAATTTATGTTAATGTTTGCTGTTGAATATTTTAGCTAGTTTTCTAAATTGGCATCAATTAATGAAGCTCATGATAAACTTATAAATTTCATTTTATAAAAAAGTGTTTCACAAACATGTGTACCAAAAGAATTTAAAGCTCAGTGCAAAATATCTTTAGTTAGAATATCTCTTGGTTGTAATTAAAGTTTTGTAAATTTAATGTTTGTTTTGGAGACCAAAATTTGTTTCATTTCATTATTGCTTATGGGAACTCAATAAATTTCATTTACAGATTTCAATAATATGATTGATGTCTGCATGAAAATATGCAATGAAAATATTTCAAAAATGTGGTTATATTTTGCTGATTATTAGAGATGACTATCAAATACTATTTATTTCATTTTATTGATAATACTAATATATATATTATTTCAATAGTATATTTCAATAAATTCTTTAGTTGTTTTTTTATGAGGTTATTTAAACAGTCGAAAATGTTAACCATTGTTATTTTTAAGTTAGCACTCAAATTACAATAAGGTCTTATTAAAATCTTTGTTGACAATACAGGTATCGATCAAAATATCATCTTTTCTTTTTAAGTCCTTATTTAGCTTGATTAGTTTTCTATTGGTAAAAATTTCACTTTTTGGGGTCAGGACGAATTTTTATATTTAAAAATTTTTCGTGCACAAAATTGCATTTTTTATTTTTAGCTATGAATTCATTGTTTCGTTTACATATTTGTGGTTCATGAAAAAATCAAATAAATAGTAGTGCTAACAAATTATTCCTATCTCACTCACTAGTTCTAGTTTGGTCTGGTGGTTCCCAGTCCACAGGAGGCTTTTGTATTGTACTCTTAGACACTGAAGCCTGTTTTCGATGCATACTATATTATTTTAAATGGACTAGTCCCAAAATAAATAAAGAATATTATTATTATTTTACACTTTTTAGCATAAATTAGATGATTTAATTTTAATTGAATGAAATTGAATGCTTCAACTAATTTCCTAGATTATACACACTTATGAATATGCATGCCAATATTTATTTATTTTTTTTTTTACTAAATTTATGGATTAGAATATAAAAAAAACAAGGCAAGGCAAAGCATTGTTTAAAACTTGAAGAATCAAATATAACTTTAAAAAAATGACAAGAATAAACTCATGACGATTATTCTTGAAAGAATATTACTTTTAACTATAATATATAACAGTGAACTAAGAAAAAATATCTCTACAATAAGCTTCATTTTTATAAATAACATTTTTGTTACTGTTTTTAAATTAGATTCCCTCTGCATCTCCAGTACTTCATTATTCAGTATGACTTATTAGCAATTTCTCATTTCAGTTTTCAGTTTTACTTGTGAGTGGTGAATATTTATCAAGTTTACTTTGATTCAAACAAAGTTAGACAAGCTTTCGAATTATTAGTTTAAATTAAACTAAAAAGTTGATTTTTTCAGGATTTAAGTTTTTCGCACTCAATTTTTCACTTTAAGTTTTTAATGATTGAAAATCCAATCTTAAGTTATCACATTTCTTTCTTCCAATTAATTAAAAGTCTTTTTTTAACATTTTTGATCAAAAATTTAACTATCTTATATTCTCAAAATATTCAGGTCCATCATATTCTGAAGATAACTCATTAAGGAATAATCTGAAATATCAGTACTGGTATAGAAATTTCTTCTTTTTTTTTTTTTTTTATTGCATAACTTCTGATTTTATTCGTAAATTATGGCTTTAGATTTAACAGGGACCTAGATTAGAAGATTAAAAAGATTTCTCCTTATTTAGTTCTAACAATGAAGGGAAAAAAAATCTTTATCCTCTTCTATTTTTAGTAGGCAGTTATATTTATTGTTAGATATTACCTTAATTATAATTATAGCAATTATAATAAGTTGATTAAGCATTAATCCAACAAATTTTGCATGTATTTTCAAGAATTTTTTTTATCTTTCACAGGGGAGCCTTTTCTGAAGTACGATTGGCTGAAAGAAAGGATGTTCCTGGCGAAATGTATGCTGTTAAAATCATTGATAAAAAAGCTTTGAAGGGAAAGGAAGATTCCTTGGAAAATGAAATAAAAGTTCTGAGAAGGTTTGTTGACTTTTAAATGCTTAGAAAATGTTTATAATATATATATATATATTTATTGTAATATGCTCTTTTTGAGTAAATAGTATATTTTGATGTATAAAGGGTTTTTTATATGTTTTATTTTATGTATCATATTAATATTGTTCATTTGTTTTGTTTATCCAAAAAGCAAGCTAACCAATTTTCATTGTCCATAATAAATTCTTGATTCAAAACAAAACCAAGATGGCGATACGTATTCTTCAGTCAACAAGTCCGTTGAATCAAGGCCATGTTGAGCAGATTCAAATATCATAAAAACTATTTTAACTC
>NW_027110658.1:46397-55193 GCF_000696795.3 Halyomorpha halys | reverse complement strand
GACAAAAATGACCAGGAAGGGGGTAAAAAAAAAATTTTAGATACTCGATATTATATATAAGATTTAGAAAACACAAAATCAAAAGGCCACTGGAAGCCATGTATGGCAGTTTATTTTATTATCTTTTTTAAAAAAAATTAAATAACTATCATTTTTCATGATTTAAGGCTTTGTGATTATATATAGAACTGCTTATGCTATATTCTTATCACTTATCCCTCTCACTCGTTGAAGTGAACTCTTCTGATGGGGGGAGGGTATTTTTTCTTTGCGAGATAAGCCAACAGTCTCCAATCTAGAATCAAATCACTGCTGCTGGTCTCACAGTTGCATACAGCATGAGAGTACTAATCACACCAATTAGGTATTGAAGTGTGGTGGTCCATTGTCTCAAGAGCATCCCTCATGTACTCATCATGGATTCGTCCAAGGCTTTGTATTTTGTGCATATCTGCATATTAATGAGTAATTTACATTTTCTTCCTGCTGCCAGATCATCTTATAGAATATAGCCCTAGGGTGTTTGTATATTGTTGTTGACCTAGTGTTAGTGTCTTTGTTTTGAGAGCTAATGTTATATATGTGCAGTGTAAAGTGTAGCTCAGGTTCTTGGATTCCTCAATACCCCTGTGGATTTATGTTATTATTTTCCTAACAAGTGAATGTTAAATCTCTCATGTTAATGAATTGGATACTGCATTATTTTAATTAATTAATATTTTACTAAGATAAATACAATGCTCCACAAATTAGGAACATAATTATGATTTTCATGCATTGTATTATTTATGGATTTAAGAATTTTAATCTTCTTTCAATACTTTTTATTTCTAAGGGTATTTTCTTCATAAATTGATGTTTCCCTCGGCAGGCTTCTCCACTCCTCCCTACTCAGAGCCTCCCTTCCGTCCTTGCCCTGCCACACTTCCAGCCACCAACATCTCTCCATCTGACATGAATCCTTCCTTTCCTTCTCCTGCCCTCGGCCTCCCACTCAATTACCATTTCTGGAAGTCATTTAATATCTATCCTTCTAACATGACCGTACCATTTCAATCTTCTTTCATTCATTACCTCCAGTACATTATTTCTTACTTTTATCTTTCTCTAATAGTCTCATTCTGGACTCGCTGCGTTCTTGAGACTTGCCAACTTTATCCAAAAATCCATCTCCACAGCCAGGAGTCTTTTACTTTTTGATTCTTTTAGTGGCCACTTTTTATAGCTATAGAGTATTGCACTTTTTACCAGGGCCTTACATATTAATTTGTTCTTTAAATACTGACTTGGAATATTCTTTAGTTTGTTTTCTTATATTAATTTTTTTAATATTTATTGGGTTTGATGCCTTATGTTTTCAAAGATATCAATGAAAATAAGTTTTTCTATTGATATGCTTATTTGCTTTTGTTTTTTATTTCATGAGTTAAATGTATCATTTTACATTAGAAGTATTAACACTTCCCATTTGACGTTTTTTGGTTTTAAATTTGAATCACAGTGATCACAATTTTAGATAATCTGTTTTTCCACTTACTTTCTACTTTAGAAACATGGAATTAGTACAATGAATGGGGGAAAATTTAAGAATATTATCAAACAAATTAGATAATGCAATCAGAACAAGGGATCCATTAAACTAAATTAGTGCAGTGTTGGAGAGGAGTATGGTCTCTTTTTGTTGAAAACAATGAGGAAGTTTAGTTGGAACTTCAAATCAAAATGTATGATAGGAATATTGGATTTTTTTTTTTTTAATTAATCAGAGAATGGGAATATAAGGAAGAATGGAAGGTGATTGTGAAGGATTATGAGAAGAAAAGACAGTGGTTTTAAGATTTTTATTTGGCTATGTGCCCAGGCACCTTGAATTCTTTGATAATCTGGAACTACGCTTGAATTATTTGGATCTGGAAAAATTCAGAAATTATACTTGAAAAACAGCCAGTCATTGAGAATTTCTATTTTTTTTTTTTTTCATCAAATAATTCTGTTTTTCTATTAATTCTATTAATATTCCACTAATGTATAAAATAGTGAGAAGAGATCTGATGTCGTAGTTTCTTTTACCCTCTACAATTTGCGGAAAGCTAGAAAAAGCCTCCTTCCACTTACTTTAATTTCCTCTCATCTCTGTCACTCCCTCTCAAACATGTACTCATTTTGTGTTCTGTCTTGCCTTACATGGCTAGTTCTATCTTTTGCTAAGTGCATTAAGGACATTGTGGATTGGTAAAATAACCTATTGACTCCAATCATTCCTCCAAAGACATCATATTAGCTTCCTTTTATTGTTCTAGCTCCGAACAGCTCAGAGTTAAAGTTTTTGAAAGATATTGTCAAATTGAGAACCAGAGAATAGGTTTATTCCAATAAGAATTAAAACTATCACTAAACTGGCAGGCTCAGTATGGATTTTCCTTTCAAATCTTGTAACATACATCCACCTATCAGTTTGATGATAGTTTTGAATTGTATTGGAAAAAACCTTTTGTGTATCCTAAGCTCTGATCAGAACCACTATTGAAGTTTTTCAATTTGATTGTTTCAGTACATTTGTTTTCTTTTTTATTTTAGTTTATTTTTTTATATAGATAATCAAAGTTAAGCAACATTGAGTGTGGTCAGTACTTTGATGTACGACCACCCAAAATGAGTGACTACTCATGATGGCTAGCCATACTTCTCTCCATCCCTTTCACTCTAATTTGTGAGGCCTGCTAGCTTGCTGGAGGCAACTCACGCAGACCAGGCGTAGAAGTGATGACCCTACCTCTTTTACTTTAATTGGGAATCACTTGTGGTCCTACAGGGTGTTTAGTAGCTACCCAGAGATTTGATTTATGAATGGTCTGCTTCAGGAACAAAAATGTAGGTCCTCCTGTGCCTGCTGATCCACAACAGACTTAGTCCCTAGATCTAAACCAGAAGTGCCCAACCTTTTTTCAATGTGTACCACATACAAGATTCCCCATATTCAGGTGTACAACAACTGTTTTGTTAAATTAAAGTTTGTGAATAAAATTGTGGTGAAGTTTGTTCTAATATACAAATTTAATTTATTTACTCTTAAAATGATTGTTTCTATGCTGCATTTTTTATATATTTTTATTTTTAGTTATGTTTGAGTCCTCAGTCTTAAGTATCAAATTTTCATTATCGAAGAGGGATACAAGCTTTAAATTATTCAGATTCATTTACAAACTGGAGTTGTACATTTTGATGGTTCCAATTTTGTTTTAAATTTAATCCCATAAATTTTGAAAAGTACCTGGCATTTTGCAGTTCACAGCCTTGAGATCCTTAAATTATGCTTTAATTTTTTGATGCTACATTTCTGAATATACTGTAAGAGTCTAAAAGAAATTCTATTTGCTTAAGTAAGAAGTCTAAAATATGGTTTGAAACATTAGCATGCAGTAAATAGTTTATACAATGTTTTGGTGTTATTCGTAAGCATCAGTCAGTACATCTTATTTCTTTACTATGAAAGATCATTAATTAACACAAATCATTGAATTTATGGTTAAGATCTATTGCAAGAAACATAAAGCTGAATCCCAATCATACTGAGTGGCTGAGCCATTCACCAAAACCGTACTAGGTTTGCTGATTAGAGACAGGTTCATTAGGAATTGATATGAGCCTGTAGTATATGTCAAAATATCAACAGATGAAGATTATTGTGTGATTATGTTGTTCATTTGTTGGATACTTGTTCTATATTACCTTACTTTTGTATCAATAGTGTTCTGTTAATTTTCGCTCATTAAAAACTGAATACTTTTATTGGTAAAACGCTTGCTTTTAATAATATTATCCGTTCTACTCCTTTTTTCTCTTTTTTTTTTTTCAATTTTTCGAAAACATGACTATGATTTTTAATTTTTCTTTTGATTCAAGTTTTCTTAACACCAAATGACAATGCCCGTTCATTGAAAGTATCTATACTCTTATTCTGATTTTTATAGCTGTAGATACAAGTGTCACACAATTTGGAAGTTCAGTTAGTTAAATTGCTTTTTCATTCATCCCTTGCATAATGAGGTATTCTCTTAGACTAAGTAAAGATACACAACTGTCATGCGGGAGTAGCCATCTTCTTTTAATCCAGATTGACAAACTGTCAATTGGAAATTAGTATAAAAAGGGGCATTTCAACAAACTTAATAACAAGCTGATGATGTGTCTTGGTTCCTGGTTTGAAAGCTGATTTATGTCGCGGCATTGTGAGAATGTGACTTAACATGTTACACTTTTATTAGAAAACGAATAATCAAATCATAACACATCAGGAATAAAAGAAGATATTCTCAGATATAGCATTTATAATTAAATAACTATACTGGTACCAGAAATTTAATGATAACTCTTTAAAATTATATTTTCCTATCATTTTGTTAGTTATCAGTATTTTGTTGTGAGGATGAATCAGAAAAATATGGGTATTTTGAATGGATATTGTCTTACTTAATGAAGGCTATGATAATATAACTATATTAAAAAGATAATAACTATTATTTTAATGTATTCATATATATATATATATATATATATTTGTTTCAGGTTAACCCATCCCAATATTGTCCAGTTATTAGAAACATATGAAGATAAGCAAAAGGTTTACCTGATTATGGAATTGTAAGTCAACCTATTAATCACTACTGATTAATAAAATTATGTTGAGTATTGTTGTATGTTTCATATTTTATTATATTTACTGTTTCTTATGTAGAGTGTTTCATGAGAAAATGTCAGTAATTAAGTGGGACTAAATCACCTAAAATGTAGTTCTATGCCACCAACCTAACCTTACTATCTCAATCCATTGTTGAGATATGATTTTAAAAGAATTTTTAAAGAAAACCATGCTTTTTCCAATTAAAATGAATATATTTTTACTTCAAATGAGTAATTTTAATTTATATCTCCATTTTCGGAATCCTGTAATATAGCAACCACTTTGTAGGTGATTGTAGTAGTCAAAGCTAAGTAAAACTGGATGATTACCATTAAGACTTGATTGAATATATCACAATGAATTTTTGAGGTAAGGTCTTGGAGATTTTATAAATCAATTCCATCAACATTCCACTGGTATACCTACCTCCGCAAAGCCACGAGGTTAGGAAGTCACAAAAACATTTGATACCTCTTGAATACCTAATATTATTTTTGTTCTAGTTTTACTATCTTGTACTTCTGTATTTTGTGAAATTCTGTCTCTTCAAAGTATCTGTGTTTTTAGCCAAAATAATTACAAATTGCTGAAAGTATACTTCTTATTTATAAAAAATGTTTAAAATAAAATATTTAATAGTATTATAATAAATGAAATTCTCTGTATTTTTTTTTTAATGTAAAACAAGTTTATTATTATAAAAGTCCAGTGCTAAAACTTTCAGCAATGATTTTTACTACGTTACTAGCTTTATTAACTATTTTTAATGTTATAAGTCAATTTATCTTCTTAATAAAATAATTAAATTTAAAAATTGACTAAAAATAATAAAACAAACTTCATATTAATTATATTTTAAATTATTAGAAATTCTTTTTATACTGTATAGTGCACAACTCATTACAATAAACTGTTTTTTATTTTAAAAAATTAATTTATTTAACTATTTTTTTTCAAGAATTTCATTTGTTACAACTGGATTATATATTTTATTTTACATAGTTTTTTTTTTATTAATTATATATTTATTTTTATGTTAACTGTGTAAATAACTTTTTAGTAATTTTATAAATAAGTTTTATTTCATTACCAGCTAATTAAGTCTTTCTATCATTGTCGTCTTAAAACAATAATAGAATTTATTGAATAATCAAAATACTTAATAGAGCTGGTAAAGAATTTATTGCTAAAATCAGCAGAAAGTTTTTTATGCTGTTTATTGCATTACTTTCATTATAGTAAACTTGTTTTTTATAAAACTATTTTTTTTAAGAATTTCATTTTTTATCAGACCAAATATTTTATTTTGGCTTAAAACTGATATTTTAAGGAGACATTTCATATCACATAATTTTTTTTAAAAAATTGGAGGCTGATATCAGCTTGTTTTGTAACAGATCTCAACTTTGTTAATATGGGCTTAAAGCTTGTTTAACAAGGAAGTTTTTCAATTAGTAGAAAATCTGTGATCTAGTTGGACGCTGATAAAAAATATATATAATCTGAATAATGTAGGATTTTATGAAAAACAATAATTTTGAAAACCCCCTTCAAATGGTTTTAAGAAAGACATATTCAACTTCTTTTTGAAGGAGATTTTGTCTTGGTTACTATCTTGCATTTTTTTAAATTTTTATTTATTGATAAATATTACAATCTGCCACAACATTGTTGGGCAATAAGTAATAGTGATAAGTGATTACATTGATACTAAAATAAAATAACATAAGAATAAAAATAAATTAAGAAAGGAAAAAAAAATTACATACAAAATAAATAAAATCTCTCTCTAAGTATAAACAAACAGAAGAATAAAGAAAATAAACATAATCAAACTATGTACATTAAAAAAAAAAATAATCACTTGTCACATTTACACTCTTATATACAATATTTACATTATCGATGTGAGAATCCCTGAGCCCACTTTATCCCCCACGTATGAGAGGTAGAGCAGAGCTTGTTGAGATCCCAGCACATCCCTCTCAAAATTTAACTTTTTTTTTTTTATTGCTTCCTATTGAACTAAAAACATGACTTGCTTAAAAATGCACAAAATATCAATTTCCTTCTTTTCTGTTGAAAATTGGACAATTGTCTACATAAATGTTTTTGTTGCTTTTGAGGACTACTTAAACCTCCTTAAATATTGCTAAAGACTTATGGGACACCCTGTATATGTACGAGATATGTCCAGAAAGTAAGAGTACTCAATTTTTGGTATTTTATAAAAAAAACATGAAGAATATTGTAGGTATATATGTTACTAATTTTTTTTTTTATCAACATAGATCTTTTCAGCCCAATCCTTTGTCCACTTCAAGGTCTCTTGTTTCGCCTCCTCATTGGTTCGAAATTTTTTTCCATCCATAGAAAAAAAATGAAATTCTGAAGACGCCAAGTCAGAGGAGTAAGTAGGATGGTTCAACACATTACAAATTGAACCAAACAAATTCAGAAGCACCTTGGTGGCAATGGCCATGTGCAGGCAGGCATTCTTGTGCCATAAACACTCTCTTCCTCTCCATTTAGTTTTTCTTTTGGGAGGAGGAACCTTATGACAGCGCTTACCTTGCACTTGGCAGGATTCTAATTAACATATTTTACTGAAATAGACACTACAAGACGAATTTATGTGGGTACTTGTGTTCAGAAGACCCCTCTACCCCTCAGTGTTACCAACTTAAAAAAAAAAAAAGACAGTACAATAGTCCAACCGTACTCTTACTTTCTTCACATGCTTTGTACATATTTAGCTTTTTATTTTACATGAAAGTCTGTTCTGTACTTATAGCCATTTAGTATATTATAAACAATTTTACTATATGAAAAAACTCAGTATCTTATCTATGACTTTTTCTAACTGGTATTTTTATAAATGATTTTATAATTTAAGAAAAAAGTTAATTAAAAGAAAAAAATCTAAACTTTTAATCTGGAGAATTCAGAAAAAATTGAAAACTACGACAAATTCAAGGAGCCACAACAGGTAGGTTGTGGGAATGGGTGCTCAAGCTGAGCTGACGTCTACTACCGATCACCCAGTCTTCGGTTTCATTGGGGGTGTTCATTGATTTACCTACAATTAATGGGAAAGGTTGAGCTATATAATTTCACCCCAAGCCAATGACCAGTATAGTGTTCCCATGGTATGATGATCACAATCATAGTGTCATTGGATAAGACTTTAAATCAAAAATTTTTAAAATAATATGCTGTAAATCTTGATAGTTATAATAAATTACTTAATTAATTTGATTTTATTAAAATATATGTAGTTATTTAAAACAAAATTTTGATGTTATTTAATTGATTTTCATTTTCTCGTAAACACCAACAATGAAAAAAAGGACTATGATATAAGCATGTTACAAATTATTTGAATATGGATTCATATTATGCATAAATCAACCATTAGTTAGTGATTATCTGATTAATCAGTAATCTAGAGACTCTCCTTTATATCTGATTAATTTTTAATTATTTATATGTTTCTTCCATGGACTATGGTGTCAAAAAATAAATTAATGTATTACTTTTTTTTTATTTAGGGTAACTGGGGGAGAACTTTTTGATAGAATTGTTGAAAAAGGTTCATACACTGAGAAAGATGCTTCTGATCTTATAAGACAGGTTTTGGAAGCTGTTAATTATATGCATGAACAAGGTGTTGTGCACAGGGACTTAAAGGTAAGTTTTAAATTACTAGCATTAGAAATAACATGTTTTTCATTACATGCCTTAACCCGTTTTAATTATTAAAAGTAGAATACTTTTAATTTTTAAAAAATTCAAACATTTTCGTCCTCTTTCTGAGTGATTAATAATATTTTTGAGAAAAATTATTCTCTTTTTCTAAATTTCGTAATGTTCTAAACTAAAAGATGTTAAACCTTTTTCCTATCTGTTTGACATCAGGAGATGCTTACCAGCTCATTACTCAAATTCTATCTGATATATAGATGCTATTTTAATTTTTTAGCTAATTTGTATAATTGTTTTCTACTATATGCTTATCTTCTGCTTATACCAGGTCATTCAAAAAGTCCTGTCGTTTTTTTGGGGGAAATTATAAATAAATAAATATTTTCAAATAATCACCTTTATTCATCAAA
>NW_027110658.1:36978-45422 GCF_000696795.3 Halyomorpha halys | reverse complement strand
ATTAATCCTCCTTAGCCTCCTATTCATAAAGTATAAACATTTGTGTTTACATGGATAAAAGTTGTATTGAACGGAATTAATTAGCAAACACTCTAGAATCAAAATAAACTACGAATAAACGAAAACCGACAGGACTTTTTGAATGCCCTGGTATATTGATATACTAGGTCTTTAGAAAAGTGTTTCTTTATGAATTTATGTTTATTTTTCAAAATTAACTGAAGATAAGGAAGATATAGTCTGCTTATTTTCTATTCTGTTCTATTGATTAATGTTGTATATTTTAAATTCAGTTTTCCATTGATTGAAGAAGTGAAGAGCCTTGATACTATTTATATTAATTCATCTCAATTGTGATTCTATGATTGCTTTTGCTTTATTTGCAAATTACTATTTCGTTAGATTTGTTTATACATTATTTATTTATATATAGTTCCTTTCTTTTCTTTTTTGATAAATTAATTATTTTTTTTTTTTAATTTCAGCCTGAAAATCTACTTTACTATAGTCCTGAAGAAGATAGTAAAATCATGATAAGTGATTTTGGTTTATCAAAAATGGAAGATTCTGGGATTATGGCTACTGCTTGTGGAACCCCTGGCTACGTAGGTAAGACTGAAGCCAAAACAATATCATTATTATTCATAAAAGGCACTGTATATTGTTGTCTCTCAAGAGTTATTTTTAAATATCTTATGATTTAGTTTGTTTTACAAGTACTTTATTTTATGATTCATAGCTGATTCATTGTTTATCTGTAATATATTAGTTTATTTTGTTTTTCCACCAAACAA
Organism: Halyomorpha halys; assembly: GCF_000696795.3. Taxonomy (NCBI): domain Eukaryota; kingdom Metazoa; phylum Arthropoda; class Insecta; order Hemiptera; family Pentatomidae; genus Halyomorpha; species Halyomorpha halys. The sequence continues at coordinate 44,628 of NW_027110658.1, read as the reverse complement.
CTTATCAGACTGATTTCATATACTGTGCTTTGTAGCAGCCCTTAATTTTATTTTGGCCTCATTTAATAATTGAGCTTTTCTCTCTAATCTTGTACACGATTATAATATTCAAACCTAAAAACTTATCTTGAAAACTTGTGAATGTAGACTATTATTAGGAATTGAAAATTAACCTGCTTCGTAGAATGAAGAATAATACTAAGTGGCATTTTTTTTTAGTCGTGAATCTTGTAAGCTGTTACTGTGGAACCTAAAATTTAGCGATAGCGAACCACCATATAACTAAAACTCACTTTAATGAATTTTTAGAAATATCCTTAAAATAGCCATTTCATTTAAAGAATAATGAATACAATACTTCTTAATTATACTCTATATAATGAATAGAGTATGTAAACAAACCGCTATATAACAAATTTAAAATACTATCAGAAATAAATAATTTACCTTTTTCCAAAACATTCTCGCAAAGATAATCTCTATATTATGAAAATTACTTCTAAGTAATAATTGTTAATTAATTCTATATGATAAATGTATTTCCCTCAGTAAAACGAATGAACATGTCTGGATATGAATCTTTGTGAACTATTTTAAAACTTGTCTCTCACTCCTCCCTGATCATATTTATTTAGTTTCATCTATTTTATGACCTAACACAATAAATTTTGTTCGTAATTGAAGGACACTGTATGTGTCTTCTAACAAGCAGTAACGGTATGCATTAAGTGTTGAAACAACAAATCATATTAGTTTAGTATTGGATAACACTAATCAACGTACAGTGATTTAAAGTATGTTGTAAGTACCATTACTTTTCTAATTTTGTAAACTTACTATGTACATATTTCAATTAAAATTTATTTTATTACCTATATTAATTACACATATTATTTCCATGGTTTCTATTCACATCTTTTGTCTAACTCAACCTTATATTTTGTTTCTTTATTCTAGTATTATACTACTTTATTTATTAATAAAGACAAAAACTTTATTTCATCAGTTACATATATTTTCTTTTTTTTATTAAAATTTGTTTTCTTTCCATAAATTTAATTTTTAATTTGGATTTTCTCTTTAGGAAGTCATAAAATTTTGTTTGAGGTTAATAACTTCCAGTTAAATGAAATTTGTATTAAATTATCGTAACATGGTACAACGTTTCGGGACCACTGTCCCATATTCATGTACTTTAAACCTCATAATTTCATATTGGAATTCATGTGACACTTTACACTGTTCTCTCTTTTCTACCATAACTTATATATATATATATATGTATATTTATTTTGTTTTTATATTTATTTATATATATATAAGTTATGGTAGAAAAGAGAGAACAGTGTAAAGTGTGACATGATTTTCTATATGAAATTATGAGGTTTAAAGTATATGAATATAGGACAGTGGTCCCGAAACATTGTACCATCTTATGATAATTTAATACAAATTTAATTCAACTGGAAGTTATTAACCACAAAAAAATTTTTATGAATTAATTTTTAATTATTATTAAATTGATATATTCATTTCTACGTTTCTTTGCATTATATAATTTAAAATTTTTTTTTCCTTGAGTATGTTATTCTACTTACATATTTAATTAAATGTTTTATTTTCCATTTTTTCATCACTTTATTTTTGCTAATTTTCATTCTGTATAATTATTTACTTGTGTCATTCTCTTTATATTTTCTCTTTTTAATTTTTTTTTTTTTTTTGTATTCACTGGTTATCTTGCTCTTTGTTCTTAGCCCTGATGAAGACTAGAAACTCTGGCCTCAACTTTGGCACAATTAAATAAGTTGTTTGTGCTTTTTACTGACCGCACCCTCAACCATCTTCTCATCATATTTTATTTATTATTTCTCAAATATTAATTGTTTGATGATTACTGATCATATAATACACATACAATAGAAGATTGATTTCCATACTTTCATTATATAGAGGTGAAGTATATGAATCTCACAATGACAAATTTTTAGCCAAACAAACTGCGATATGTGGAACCTTGATTTAAAAATACCCTTCATCTCAGGAATTTTTTGGAAACTCCTTGAGATTTCTTATATCAAGATTCCCCATTGCATTGAGGTTCTCTCATCTAACTCATTTTCAAGATATGTAATTGAAATTGGAGATGAGTCTATAGTTTTAATGTTGATTTTCAATCATGTCTCTAATTTTAAATTTATTTGTTTATAGCTCCTGAGGTCCTAGCCCAAAAACCTTATGGAAAGGCTGTTGATGTTTGGAGCATTGGAGTAATTTCATATATTTTACTTTGTGGTTATCCTCCTTTCTATGATGAAAATGATGCTAATTTGTTTGCACAAATCCTAAAAGGTACTTATATTTTTGAATTGAATATCAATGATTATTATTATTGAATGTTTTTTTATTTTTATTTATAGCTATTTATAACTGTATTTACCTAAAAACACATTAAGTAAATTTTATGTAAGATCAAAATGAAGTGATACTGGCATGTAGCGAATGGGTAGTTTCTCTACATTCCTGTATCACTCTAATCATATTTCTTCACTAGAAGATCTCTAGGCCATCTTCTTCTCATGTGCCTTTTGATAATTGTCAGGAATAGAAGAAGAAGCGAGGTTAGGAACTAGAGGGTTTTGATGGTTAGCGAGTTTATAATGGAAGGATTGATGACATCAAATAATTGGCTTACAGATAGGATTCATGTTAAAAAAAATTGTCGAGAATGAAGAATTTGCCCAGTCTAGAACTTATAAAGTTAATATTATCTTTTCCTATAACTTAAATATTTCAGTATATTAATTTTATTTTCACCTTTGAATTCTGTAACACATTTATTAAATTATCAGGAAGCTCAAGACATTGGCCTTGATAATATCCTTAATTAAATTCAAATTTTATTCAAGAATTATGAAACATAATTTATGTTTGTTTTAGGTATTAACTATATAATAATCAATTTAACTCTTTTTTATTATTTATTTTTTTCTTTTCTATTTTGATAAGGCAACATTAATTGCTTTGTATTCTAGGTGAATTTGAATTTGATTCACCCTACTGGGATGACATAAGTGACTTTGCAAAAGATTTTATTCGGCAATTGATGTGTGTAGATGTGAAGAAGAGGTACACGTGTAGACAAGCACTACAACATCCATGGTAAGAAAACTTAGAATGCAATATTCAACATAAGTTTTTATTAATTTTTTTAACCAACATGCAATAAGTGGTTATTAGTCCTGGGCTTTACCCACAATTCTTTTGCAACCACTAAGGCTTTTAAGTATGTACTCTGTTTAATGATTTGTTGTTATAAGATCTAATGTGGAATTTAGGGCAATTTCTTGTTGTTTAACTTTATTATAAGGAATAATAAGAACACCCTGTCTGTGTAGACCTATTACTATTTTTTTCGGTTAGTAAAACAATGAAGGTCTTGTTTTTGAGGAATTATGCTGAAACCTTAGTACCAATACTATTCCATCAGAAAAAGACACTTAAATGTGCAGATCAAGGCAGAAATGTTAAGGTAATTGCCCTACTATGTTTCATCAACATATCATTGGGTAAAGAAATCTATGAAGAATCATTTTATATTTATGAATCATAAAATAATCCAAACAGAAACACCTAAGGAAGAGAGATCACCCTCCACCTTGCAAACACATTCCAATTGGTTTCGTCCGCAATTTAGTGTTGTAGCTTCAATTTTAATACTCCCCCTACTTGTTAATCAATCCACTGATTTATTATTCAACTTTTCTTTTTCCTGAAGCTCTTACAGAAGTAATGTGAGGGTGTAATTAGTGGCCACTTGAATGCTAAGAAAAATCACCTATCTTTATTTACTTTACTCCTTCCTCAGTCTAGAAAAACAGATGATTAATGGTGGCTATTACTTAGGAATTTGCTTCTTTGCAAGTGCTATGTTCAGTGAGATAAATTTTTTATATCCCATTTCTTCAACTGCTTTAGTTAATTCTTCAATTAAAAATCTTTTTTATAAGAGAGATACAGGATATACTTTATTGCATTGGTTTCCTCATTAATGTTTTTTTTAACTGTTGTTTGATCCCTGAAGCAAAGTAGGAGCACTTTCTCTACAATGTGAAATGCTCTAGCATTCTCAGTCCATTATTCCTAATGTCATTTAACTCTTGCTCCTTTCTACTTACTGATGAGAAGTGGGGTAGCTCAGTAGAAAAGGAACTAGACTCCTAACATTGGGGTCCTTGTGGCTGAAATTAGAGAACTCAACTCTCTCTATGGCCTGCAATGGTGTAGATTAATCTTGAATAGTTTTGAAATCACCAATTCATTTGATTTATTCCCTTAGGAGGCTTATATTACAAAATAAGTTAACCTCTCCATCAAGTTCCTCTTCAGGGAAGCCGCCCAGTTTGATTGATTTGATATTTGTTCAGATCTCTTTTACTTCTATCTGAGGTCTTTGTTCATACTAGAATATGGTCATCAATTACCAGTATACTGGCTCAGTGCGTTGAATTATTTTTACATTGCCTTCTTAGAAGCTTCTTTTTCTTAAAACATTTTGATATTTACCATTACAACTTAATACATCTCTAACCAGTATCTGCCTGCCAAATGTCAAGGATCTTTTATTAAGGTTATTACAGGTTGAACCACATGAGAGGAAGTGGCTATGTTTCTGCCTATTGGTTGCCCAAGAGCGACTCAGATGGGTTAGTAGTGTCCTTAGTAAAAGACATCTTTAAACCCATCCCACAAAAAATCTCACCTTGCCGCTCCCTGTTGTGTGGCTCAGCATCTTTGGGAATCTTAAGGATTTCCTATCATTGTTAAAAAATCTTAAGGATTCTCAAAAATCATTCTTATTCTTTCATTCCCTTTACTGGTCATTAATTAGTATTGAGTATGCTAGGATTCTGGATATAAAATTACTTCAGGGGTTGATCTGTCATGATTTTTATTAATCCTCCTTGAGCTATAATGTTCTTAACATTTATCTTTGCAAAAAATTGTCAGCATCAAATCTATAGTTTCATCTTGATATTATCTTTTAATGGCAATCTATTTTAACTAGCTATTCTGTTACATTGAAGTTAAAGAGAGGTTTATGTTTTCAGGATTTCAGGAAATGCTGCAAGCAATAAAAACATTCATGGAACTGTATCTGAGCAACTAAAGAAAAATTTTGCTGCTAAATCAAAGTGGAAAGTAAGTTATCCTAAATTTTTTTTTTATTTGAGCTTATTACTTTCCTGTTCTTGAGTGGTCAAATGGGATTACGCTAAGCTTCTTATTAGATTAAATAAGATTTATCATTTTTTTGCACAAAAATGTCAGCAATGTAAGAGGCAAAATTCTCATTTGTGGTTTTCTGAGGTACTACTGAAAAAAAAGACTTAGTGCAAAGTCAGCAGCTAAGGAAATGTTTGTTATGTAACATGAAAGTATGGTACACACTGATGTTTCAGTTTTTTAGTTCAGGTGGATCAATTCTTGAAACAACACATATAATTTGGTTAATTGGGATAAAGCTATACTTAAGTAAGAACACCCTGTGCATTATTCTTGCTTAGTTAAAGAATTTTTTTTAGAAATGGAGGGTTTCAGAATCTTGCTCTACTAGAACTTAGTTCTAATCTGACTATTGTGTTTTCTAATCAATGGCACTTTTTTGAAAGATTAGAACTTCAAAACAATAAGGGTGTCAAATCAGGATGTGAAGAATTTTTCTCCCAAATAGCCAAGGACTGGTATAACCATCAAATTTGAATTCTGACTGTTTAATTTAGGTATTCCCCGGAGTAAAAGTTGGGGGATATTACCCAAACTAATTTTTATGTGCTGGAACGGCTGGTTTGAATAAAGAACTACTTGTAATTTTCTGGTAATAATGTAGTGGACTGTATTTATGATAAATTGATATAATATGCCTTTAAAATAAAATACCTCTATTCTCTCTTTATACGTTTTCTGACACAACTTGCTGTAGAGTTTGGACAAAATAGTTACAATATGGTTAGTTTGTTAGTGATAGTTTTGGTTTCATGACATTAATTGATAAAAATATTACATTTTACTTGTTTGATATTCTTGAGGCTTGAAGGTTGGTTCTGGTGTGAAATAAGGGTTCCCTCTTGGTTCTTTCTCCTCATCCTCCTGCCACCGCCGCTGCCTCTCTCGCCTGAGTGTAAAGTTTTACTTCCTCATCATTATTATCATAAGAGACCTTGAAGAGTTCTGCCCTCTTCTTCTCCTGTCCAGGTCAAGATGGCTACTCTCTTGGTTCTAACCCCTTTGTTTTGGGGACCAAGATGGCCGCCCAGGCTTCGTATCGCTTAGCTTTGCCACTAGATCATCATGAATATATGTTCAGAAGTGAGGGGGCGCCTTACTTAAACACTGACAGAAAGATGGGTACAGTACTTAACTATGATGGTCTATATTTTGAAGAATAACTTTAATTTTAGATTTTATACTAAAATTGAAATAAAAGTGATTATATACACCAAGACTTCGGTAACAATCCAGAATAATGATACATTTAATGTATGACAATTTCTGGATAGAGTAATTATAGAAAAAGAGTTTCAGCTTTACTATTCAATAAAGCTAGATATATGAAAAATGGATTCATACCACTTTCCATAATAATGACTGTATTGATTATTGTATTAGTAACAGAAACTTAAAATATGTTATGATTGCATTTTTAAATCCCCATGTTAAATTTTAAGATGCTAATTTTGTTATTTGTTTTTTCTAGCAAGCTTATCATGCTGCCACTGTAATACGTCAGATGCAGCGTATGGCTCTTGGAAATGCTGCTGGATCAAATTTTTCCAACCAGTCAGTTAATGGAGTTGTACAGTAAATTTTCAGTTTTTAAATTATATCTGTTGTTATGGAGGAGTATGTGTTAATCAGTGTTTTTAATATTGATACATATCGTTTATATATAAAGTATCTAATGAGCCCTTAATTTAATAAATTAATTTTCTTCTATTCATGTTTGGGATTTAATGAAATATATCTTTTCTTAATACTTTATTTTATATTTAAATTTTATACTTTAAAAAAAAAAACATTTAAACTAATCGTCTTATCATGCATTTTAGGGAATATATGCATTCCATAATAACATTTCTGTATCATATAAAAGGCAATGTTTGAATTATTTTGAAACTATTGTTCCAAATCGGTACAGTAAAAATTGGGCCTAGTGCAATGAAATTTAGTAATGTAAAAATATAAAAAAAACAAATTAATTACTTTTATCACATCCTAAACTTTGAAGGCTGTGTATAAAATGAGTCTCAAGTGGAACTATCCTACTAAGTGTGATTCCATTTAGTTCCACAAGCTTTATTAACAAATTTCAAGTAAAAAAGTGTGGTTATAAGTGCTTAATTGTCTTCTTTAGTCTATTAAAGTATCACCGTTATTGCTAAATGTTTTTCTATATATTTATGAATAAATTTAATTTTGTATAATGTTAATTAATAATTTCAAATGTAAAATTTTTGATAGTTTGAATTATTCAACTAGTAGAATCATTAGATTTTATATTTATTAATGGTTTAACAATTGAGAACACTGCATGTGTATATGAATGTGTTCATATATATCTATGTATGTTTGTGTGTGTGTATATATATA